>NC_142203.1:73381778-73685528 GCF_049639895.1 Pseudopodoces humilis | reverse complement strand
ACACCTCTCCACACCTGTAGGTAAACCAGGGGATTTCCTCAGCTGCTTAAATGACACAGTATAATGAAATTCAATGCAGGTTGCCTAGACCAACCATTGTAGCAGCCCACCAAACCACCCTCTGCTGCTATTCCAGGTCTGTGCAGGTGTCCTGTTCACCTTGTATTCACTAGTGAAAGTTTAGGGCTTTTAGGTGACTTTGGACACATGTTCAGAAGCAATTCAACCAAGTCCCAGAGAAGGAAAAGTTAATGTCTAGATTTGTAGGCCTGAAATTCTGTGGATGTTCTGGAGGATGATTCAGTTATCAAAATCTGTACCTCTTGTGCCATTTCAGAAGCTCTGTGGTATCTGGTGTAAATACAGTCCAGAAAATGTACACCATTCTGCAGCAGAAACTGGAAGCCGTGATGGAGTATTTCACTGCAGCACTGAACACTGAAATGCAGGAAGATTAATTCAGTAGCAACCTAGGGAAATATGTCATAAGGCTAAATCGGCAGCAAGGTGATAAGTCCAGGGCTATTTGTGGCATGCAAGAATTTGCCTTTAAGCATTTAAGAAGTGTCCAAGGCTGAGAGATGAGACAGGGAGGGATGCTGGCCCCTTACTACTGTCTGATTGTGGAGCTAACTGAAGTGGAAATTAACCAAAGTACAACTACCTAAATCCTTTGGAGATTCCTTTGAAGTTGTTTGATTTTCAGAATGCTGAATTTTCTTCACTTCCCAAAACCAGGGACTGATATCAGTGTTCTTGCTGAGGTTTTATATTGTAAGCATGGCTGGAGGGCTTGATTTTCATAGGTGTTGAATAGTATTAATTAATGTCTGTAGTTTGGCACTTGGCAACTGCAGAACTCAAAATGATATGCTATTTTTGAAAATGTGAAACTGTCTTTAAGCTCCAGGGACACATGCTACAGAGATGGAAAGGGGCTACTTTCCCAGCTTCCCCTAATACATATAAATCTCTGTGTTTCATTTTAAGTGTTGCCTGACTTTGAGGGGGCTGGGGAGAGGACTGGGGGGACACTTGTTTAAAATAACTTTGGGGTTTTTTTCTTTCGTAATCAGAAAGGATTATGTTTTCTTCACACATAGGCCTGAGGATCTGAAAAACAGTGACAAATCATTTGCAGGTGGGGGGCACATTTTCCAGCCCTATATGTGTATTTGGGGACTATCTGCTTTGGGAAGTGTACAGTCTCTGTCACTTAGCAACCACTCTCCCTCTTCTTGGAGTAGCAGGGGGATGCTCTGCACATGCATGTGCACCAGTAATCTGGTTTTCAAACCACAGAAGGTCTTGTTGTGATACAGTCAGCCAGATCACATACTGTGATATTTTCCAGATGATCAATCCATTTTGATTCAGTGCAGGCAAAATCTCAACCAGCTCCTTTTAATGTTCTGTTTCTGAGCTGAAAGTGTTTGAGATCATTGTTTGCTGGAAGAAGGGAATATTACCTCGGCAGTGAGTTTCTAGACGGAGTTTGTATTGAAGAGCCTGTTGCAGACTGTGTGAAGGGAAGCATACATAATGCTGCCTTACAGCGGAGGGAAATGTGAAGAACTTACAGCCACAGAAATGAAGAGTCATTACTGTTTTGCGGGACAAAAAAGGCCATCATTTAATTGGTTAAGAAACACACAGGATTCACACAATTTTCTCTCTGGACACTTGTCAGAAGTGCAATGAATCAGCAGTGAGTTGGTTATACATCCAGTGCCTGCAGGGGTGCACGTTCGTCATCCAGTGCTGATGGGTCTGAGATGTACACTAGATGGTGCTTGCACAACGCAGGCAGCAAACGTGTGTCTGTCTCGAGATGTGTCAGCAGCTCAGTGCTCCACCTCCTCCTCAAGTATTTTCTGTGATGAGCACTCTGTTCCATTATGTGGAGTCCTGTATTAAATACAGAAGATTCTTGTGTGATGTAAAAAATGTTTATTTGCTATTTCACTGACCAATGCAATAAAGAGATTAAATGACTAATTTTCATATCTATAGATATGTTTTCACATGCTTCTGTATATACAAGGAGTTGGCAGCTCAAAGTTTCTAAAGACAGAGACTTGCTGTTGTGAAACCTCTTTTACGTTACCCTTATTAAACTGATACATGTGCACAGAACTGAAATGAAAAGAAGAGCTCTCTTTGTTTATACAGCACACAACATCACTATCTAAAACCTACCATGAACTATCACAAATTTCTGAAAAGGAGGAAAAAAAGAAATAAAAGGACACCTATCTTCCCCATTTCATCAGCATTGTTCCAGAAAAGAAAAAGAAAATAAAAAAAAAAAAAAAGAAAGAAATTGCTGAAAGAAATGATCCCTGTGAATTATAAAAATTAAGAACATATTGAGTAAAAGCTTTTTATATATTCCTGGAACCTATGAGAAGCTGAACAGGAGAAAACAAGAATCAATCATTTTTATAATTCCATGTGGTCTCTAAATGATGTATATTTTGACAAAGGAAGTCTTGGCATTTACTAAAAAAATAATATAAAAAAGTACTCAAAGATTTCTTAAAATAATTCAAGTGTTAACATAATATATATACTTACCCTATCCCAGTTCAAGTAGGATAAATGCACTACCCAGATATATCATATATTGATTCTCAGTCCTTTGTTTTTGAAGTCCAGACATAGTAATTTAAAATAATCCAATAATCCAGTTATACAAGCTTAACTCCAGTTTTTGTTTATTTTTTTTAGGATTTTGTTTATTTCAGTCATTTCTGGAGGTTCATATACCTGGAATGAAGTCTAAAATCAAATGTGATTACTTTTAATGTCTGCACATTTTGAACAAGGCTGGATTTTGGACAGAGAAAGAGAAGTGGGTAGCAGGGCCAGGGGAATGATGATTGCCAGAAAGAATAAAGACATTGAGCCAGGTTTGTTTGTATTTGTGCCAACATGTGAATCTAAGTATTCCAAATCAAATTGTGCTGCCAAAATAGACCAAAAAAGAGCTCAACAACAATTTCTTCAGTCTTCTTACACCCAAATTCATTCCAGATGTTTGTAAGAGGAACAGTAGTGCCAAGCTATACTCTGCACTATATTAAAAGGAATGGGATGTAATGATGATTAAGGTAGTGGGAATGATGGAGAGATTTGGAATGAGGTGCTGGAATGCAGCAGGAAAGGAACCTGGGGCTCCTGCTCAGTGGCAAGTTGAACTTGGGTCAGCAGTGCCCTGGCAGCCAGGAGGGACATCCCTGTCCTGGGGGCAGCAGGCACAGAATGGCCAGCCGGGCAAGGGAGGGGATTGTCCTGATCTGCTCTGGGCTGGGGCAGCCCCACCTTTAATATTGTGAGCAGATTTGAGTGCTCCACAGCATAGGAAAGAGATGAAGTGTGTCCAAAAGAGGGCTATGAGGATGATGAACAATCCAGAGGTGAAACAGTATGAGAAGTGGTTGAGGGCACTTAGTCTTTTCAGCTGGAGGAGGTTGAGGGGGGATATCGTCACTGTATGTAACTGTATTTATATTCTGTGTATTTCTCATGAGAAACAGCAGAGGGGCAGGCACTGGTCTCTTCTCTGTGGTGATCAGTGACAGGACATGAAGGAACGACCTGAAGCTCAGTCATGGAGGTTTAAGCTGGATGTTCAGAAAAGGCTCTTCCCCCAAATAGTGTTTGGGCACTGTAACAGGCTCCTCAGGGCAGTGGACACAAAACCGAACCTGACAGAGTTCACAAAGCATTTTGACAATGCTCTCAGGCACACAGTGGGATCCTTGGTGTGTTCTGCTCAGGGCCAGGAGTTGGGCTTTGATGATCCTTACAGGTCCCTTCAAACTCAAGATATTCTATGATTCCATGATCTTTGTGCTTTAATTTTTCTAAAATCCCAGGGGCTTCACTGATTTCACTGAGAAGGAAGATTGTGCTTTTAAATGGGGCAAGACATACTAGCTTCCAAGTGGCTGACCATGGAGTAAGGTCATGCAAGACTATGTCTGCATCTGGATTTTGTTATTTAGAGAAACAACAACACCTGTTTCCCATTTACACAGAAGAATTAGCTCCAAACCAGGCTGCTATACTTCCATTTGAATCCAGGAGGAGTCAGATGCCAGGTGCTGGCTTTTGCAGCTCTGTTTCAAGGAGTTAGTTTGATTTATTATACACTGTAGATGTTCTAGTTACAGGCAGCCCCGCTTTCTTGTCCTGTTCCCCCCACAATTCTCTTGTCTGCCAGAGTCTCCCTGTCTCCCTGCCACATTCTCAGTTCACACTGGGAGACAAGACATCTATACCAGTAAAATCTAGAAGTATCTAGGTAAAGTCATCTCTTTCCCAGACCTGCAGGAAGATCAAGAGGATTTCCAAACTGGGGGCTGAATGTTTATGTGTGGGTAGATGTTGGCAGGAAGCAGGAAGGAGGCACAGGGACAAGTCACATCTGGAGTTCTTGTGACTCAAATTCAGTAAATGTATCACGTCAGTCATAGGAAAAACGTGCCCTGCAGCTGGAGCTGAGGTGTCTGGACTGTCTCTGGTTGGCAACTCTTTCACGTTGTTGTAACCTGTACAGCTGATAGTTAATTAAGTAAATGAATAGATCTTACCCTGGCAAAAGAGGCACACCCATGTCTTTCAGAGGGTGCGCTGAATCACAGACGTTGCCATTTCACTGTCTGTGTCCGGTGAAGGGGTGTGTGGGGGAGCTCATAACCTGCAGCAAGGCAGTTAAAATAATCAATGAGTGCGTGTTCAGTCCCAAGACAGGGACGGGGAGGGGGGAAGGAGGAGGGTGTAGGAAGGGAGAGACAGAGACAGAGAGGAAGGGAGGGAGGGTGTGGTGGCTAGGGAGAGGGGGAGGGAGGCGGGAAAGGTGCTGATTTCAGCCCTGTAGCGTCAGGATTGCGTCAATTTGGGTTTCAACCACGTACTCAGTCTCAGAGCGGAGCTACTCAGAACAGCCAAAACAGGAAGGGGGTTGCAAATCAGTGTGCAAAGGGGAGGACCGAAGGTTCCCCTCCCCCCTCTCCTCCAGTCCCCTCGCAGCCTCCTCCTCCTCCACTGTCCCCACTGCTCGTGTCTTCAGGTTTTGGTTGGTTTTTGTTGTTTCCTTTTTTCCTCTTTCTAATTTTTTTTTTTTTTTTCCTTTTTAACTGCACTGGCAAAGACGTTTACCCCGGCGCCGTGAGAGCGGATAGCCAGGGGACAGCAGCGCAGCGCGCTTGGTGCCCCTGGCGGGTCGCTTGGCATCCGGAGAGGCGGCTCCCGCATCCCGGACAGGCGGCTCCCGCATTCCGGACAGCGGCTCAGCACCGCGGACAGCGGCTCAGCACCGCGGACAGCGGCTCAGCACCGCGGACAGAGGCTCAGCACCGCGGACATCGCTCGCCACCAACATGGCTCCGATAGCGGACAGCCGCCAGCAGTTCGGTAAGCGCGTCCCGGCTCCCCGCACCCGGGGCCGGGCGATTCTCCCCTCCCAGCGACAGGAGCAGCATCTGCTGAGCCTCCCGGTACCTCCCAGTATGCAGCTTGTTGAGGGAGATCTGGTTTTCCCCCACTTCTCTTCAGGTCTCAGAAGTTGAGTGAATTTGCTTTCTTTCCCTAATCTCTCTTCCTTCCTCCCTCCCCGTTCCTCCTCCGTGGTAAAGTACCGGAAGAGATAAAGAGATTTTGGTAGGTGCGGTTTTGGAGAAGAGAGGTTTGGGGTTGTTTTCTGTGTCTGTGTTAAAGTAACGTGCATCAAGAGTTAGATGATGATAATGCATCTTGTGCCACAGAGAAAATCTTTCTTCAAGTCATTCTTGGAATAGTTGCCATTCCTTTTATTATTATTGTAGGTCAAGTGTTAGTTAAAGTGAAAGGACATTGCTAGGAAGATGAAAATACAAATTTCAGTGTTTTTAGCTGAACAGCTGCATCTTAACCAACCCGGACTCATTGAGAATAACAAAGATGACAATGAACTTTTCAGTTTGGCTCTTTCAATTCACTGCATGTAGTGTGTTACCAGAAGTTTCAGAAATAGTCATGTATGTGCACTTACAAAATGCATAAGTAAGTTGCTTTAGTCAGAAAAGCAGTAAAAGGGAACATTTCTGAACTCTGCTTTACAAATATTGACTCTAGCCTATATTACTCTTGCTTTAGCAGTGGTTTGATTCAAGGATCACTCCACTGACTTAGTGAAGAGACTCCAGATTTATATCACATAACTGGAAAAATAAGTTCTCCCAGAATCAGTAGGTGATGTTTTCTACTAATGCACTGCCTTGAATATTAGCCAATTGATTATGACAAAAGCAAGAAATTCATGTTGTGACACAATTAGTTGTAAATATAAAACCATTTTTGTTACCATTTCATCTTCTTTCCTATTCCACCCACTTGAGGTTTCTAACCACACTTGTGACATCATGCTTGTCTAATTACTTATTTAAGAAAGATAATTAATATTTTAAACATCAAATTGATTCTACCCCTACTTTCAGTAGTTGTAGAATTAAAGTAGAACATAACAACCATTAGTATGAAAAGTCTATTATTTCATGAGAAAGTATTGTAATGCACAAACCATTCTTAAAAGATTCTAAAATATTCTGATTAGTTTTCAATTACTTTTAGCTTTCTATTTTTTTATCATGTATATTTCAATTTCTGCAGCCCAGGGAATTTTTGAAACTCAAACCCACGTGCTTAAGTTAGGAAAAATACTTTTTGGTTATGTGTATCGTATTCAGTCATTTCGTTAACTTCTTGCAATTAAGTATGCAGACTAGTACAGCTTGGAAGCATCAGAAAAGTGTCATAAAAAATTAATAGCCAGGCCTGATCCTTTCTGTGCTGGAACATTATGTCCTACTTTGCTCTGATAGTATTGTTGTGGATTTTTTTTTTTTTTTTCTGAATCATCACACTAAAAAGCAAAGGTGTATTGGCAGCACATTTATCTGCCCAGCTTTTGCTTGGATTAAGCTGATTTACTAATACGGAGGGATAGTTTTCCTTTACTCATCCAGAACGACCAGAGAGAAACAGAACGGTTACATAATTGCCTTTATGCATAAACAATGTCATGACATTAATATTCTACTGGACATCCAGGGTTCCAGGGAATAAAGATTAAGCTCTGATTGTTACATTGTGGGAGGTTTAAACTCACTTAGTAATGTTACTTATGGGCAAAATTGGATTTCTAATTAGTTGTGCTCATTTACCCTTTGATGCATGCTTTGAAGGCTAATGATACTCCATATGTAAATAATATATCCACATGGCAATGGAGGTTGTAACACTTGCTCAAGTTTCTCTTTATTCAACGTAAGTATAGGATTCATATTAAAACTGTAGAGAATTATGTTTTAACGTTTTTTCTTATATACTTCTAAGAAGTACTGACCCTTTCTGTGAACTCCCTGTAAGATTTACTTCAGTGTCTTAAATGTAAAGCTTAGTAGCTATTAATGATAAACTTAACATGATTTTTTCAGCTTTGAATTCACATGTGCTGCATAATGTCACATCCATCTGGAAAAGACACCTGCTATATAATTATTCTTAATTTTATTGATAGACTTCCTCCTGTAAAGTATTGAAAAATCACAGTGAAACTCTTGAGTGCTATAACCTCCTATTAAACTCACTTCTTCCAAGAGATACCTCCAGGCAATTATGGGACCAGACCATTAAAAAACAACTAATTGAATGTACAAAGTATTCTATGAAACATTATGGAGAGCAGATGTAAATAATGTATATTTCAGAGTGTTTTCTAGCAAATCAACAAACCTCCATAAACCCAAAGCTGAAAACAGCTGAGAGATGGTATTATTCACAGACATATAAGCTCAGAAACTACTGAGACAGTAGAAAAATTATGAACAGTGATTATTATTAGGATGGGAATAGTATTTTCCTCCCTAACTTTCCACATATGGAAAAATTCTAGCATAAAAAGCATGTCTTAGAGTGGGACTGCACACTGGTGCCTGCAGGTGGCGAGCAATGTGTACAATGCAGAGCATTTCCAGTCTGTCAATCCTGCTAATATCACCATCTCGTATCAGCTTGTTTTACTGAATTATTGCTCTATTAAATATCATGCAGAATTTAAGGTATTGCTGCTTATGTGCTTGTTGCTATTTATTTGATTTGCAGATGAAATTCCTGCAGTGGTTGGGATCTTTAGTGCATTTGGCCTTATCTTCTCTGTCTCCCTCTTTGCTTGGATCTGCTGCCAACGCAAATCTTCCAAGTCCAATAAGACCCCTCCATACAAGTTTGTCCATGTTCTGAAGGGGGTTGATATTTACCCTGAGAATCTCAACAGCAAGAAGAAGTTTGGAGCAGATGATAAAAATGAAGCAAAGAACAAATCAGCAATGCCAAAGAATTCTCTCCATCTTGACCTCGAGAAGAGAGATCTAAATGGCAATTTCCCCAAAACAACCACAAAAATGCAGGGCTTTCCAGATCTTGAAAATTCATCTCCTAAGCATTTTGCAGAAAGGAAGAAAGATTCAGTATCCCCTGATAGCATTAAATCCATCACTTCACTCTCATCTGAAGATAAACAAGACAAGCTAGGAACTCTTTTTTTCTCCTTAGAGTACAACTTTGAGAGAAAAGCATTTGTAGTGAACATCAAAGAAGCTCGTGGGCTGCCAGCAATGGATGAACAGTCAATGACTTCTGATCCCTACATCAAAATGACAATCCTGCCTGAGAAAAAGCACAAGGTGAAAACCAGAGTGCTGAGAAAAACCTTAGATCCAGCTTTTGATGAGACTTTCACATTTTATGGGATCCCCTACAGCCAAATTCAAGACTTAACACTTCACTTCATGGTCTTGAGCTTCGACAGATTTTCCAGAGATGATGTCATTGGAGAAGTCCTCATCCCTCTCGCTGGAATTGAACTCTCGGAAGGAAGGCTACTAATGGACAGAGAGATCATCAAAAGAAATGTTAGGGTAACATCTTTTTTATTAAAAGTTTGAAATTGCTGTGATAGGGTTAGCTATGATTCTTGTGTAATGCTGCTGCCATCTTGGAAAGAAAAGCCAAAAAGCTCACCTTACAATTCCTGAGATGCTTTGCTAATGGCAGTGTGAGGAAGCCATTACACAAGTGCAATAAAAAGAAAAATCCAAAAACATTACAAACAGCATGTTGAAATAAGTTTTTAATGCCCTAAGATCTAATTTCTTGTTCACCTGGTCCAGCAGGTTTGAGTGGACCCACTCCAGTTAGCTCAAGCAGACTCAACTCCCACTGATTCACTTTTAATTGCTTTTCAATGAAAGAATAAAAATATTTATGTATTATTCCCTTTATCCTCCATCCCCTTTTATATTTTGCACCATTCTTTCTTAAATCTTACTGAAGTCAATGAAAATGTCAACTGCATGGGCTGTGTAGCACATTCTTTAGGAACGTAGTAGTCTTTAGTTAGGGAAGTGGGACCTGCTAAAGACCACATTGCTGATGTCGTAGCATGTACTTGCATGTTGGTCCTGCCACCACCTTGTTTCTCATGAATTATGATACAGGTTGCAGCTTTACTAAAGGTAGTAAGGGTGAAGCCATAGACTTGCTGGAGTTACCAAGAGAACTTCCTGACTTCACTGGGACAAAAATATTTCATGCTGTGTTGTCTCAGTTCAGACCGGAAGGGTCATTTACACCCACCCCAGCTGAACCATAGAAATGCACAGGCATCACACACACACATCTCTTAAATCTCTGCTAAGGAAGTGGAATGTGTATTGACGTTCAACATGATTGGTCTGAAATGACAAGCATACTGCCAAATAAAATAAAAGTCAATTAGGCAACATACCGATAGCTAATACTGTTATTTTGCACTTCTAGCACTATATGACAACAAATACGTTACTGATTTTTGTTGATAACTTATTGGATTTTCTGGTATACAAGGTACTAGCTTCTCTTGTTTCCCTTGCCTTCTTTCTCCCTTTGAAATAAACTACTCCTGAAAATTCAAATCAAATAATCATAAAGGAAATCTTTGATCTCAACTTTATTTTATATGTATTATACTGCTTTAGAGAGTGTCAGGGGATAAGATTTCACTGACAGTTTGAATCTTTCCTGTTTAAAATACTTTACTGAATAGTTTTTCTTTACTTGTACTAGATTTTTATTCCCAATATATCTTTATGCAATTTTGCTTTGCTTAAGATAATTTTCTTTTTTAAATGACTTTTTTTCCCTCTCAGGATTTAATTTCTACTCTCCAAAGACAGTAATTTCATATCAACTTATATTGTCTATTTTTTTTTAATTTTTGTTAAGTCTGATAACCAATTATAGGAAAATTTATATAACTAATATAGAGGGGAATTATACTCACTATGTAAATCAGAATAGCTCCATATGTTATGTCCTTTTACACAGTTTCAGACATTTCATAAACCTTTTCAACTCTGTTTTAAAACTTGGTCAATATAATTGCTTATAAATAGTTCTATTCCATTTTTTATTTTTTTTGTCCTTTAATTTCCTCAGAAATCATCTGGTCGTGGAGAATTACTGGTCTCTCTCTGTTATCAATCTACAACAAACACACTCACTGTCGTTGTTCTAAAAGCCAGGCATCTACCTAAATCTGACGTGTCAGGATTATCAGGTAATGGTTTTAATAATGAATATGCCTGAAGAATATAAAGGAGAATGACAAAAAGACAGCTGAAATGTGGCATTTCAGAGACTAAAAATATTCCATAAATGCAGGTGTTTTTATTATTTACAGCCTATTCATTTTATTCATATCTAGGTCAGTGCTTTATTTCTAGGATATGTATTTTACAAATTTGTTCTTCAGTCTCATCAAAAAAAGGTGACATCTGTTAGCAGTGGAAACCAATGAGTTTTATGATTGTCTTGAACAGAACCCATCTGCCATAAGCGTGGGATGTTGTTTGCAGATACCAAAAGCTTTTATTTATGAAAAAAAAATAAGAGTTTATTTGTAGAAGATCAGTATTGAGTGAGATCATCATATGATTTATGAAGAAAAGAAGCCTCTTACTCTGTGTTGAATTTGGCCCACTGAACACCAACATTTTTTTGGCAATGTGAAAAGGTGAGCTGTGCCACTGCTGGGAGGAGGCTGCAGCATGACACTCTTGCTTTATTGTGAGCCAAACTTGCAGTGCACTAAGAGGGATCAGATTTTATCCTCTCTTCTCCCTGTCTGCTGCCATTTCTCATTCAATGGAACCTCCTCAGAAGACAATTCTAGAATTGAACATAGAAGACATACAAAGGCTATATAACATAATAACAATATAAAATTCAATGTCCTATTTATAAGACTGCCACACAGAAAAACAGTACACAAAAAAGGGCTGTAGTACCACATCTCCTGCTGCTTCTTTATAGAACTTGTAATCTTTCATTTCACTCAATATTATGAAAGAAGCAGAAGAGGAAGTAGTTTTGGGGAACACTGAATAATTCAGTGTCACTGAATTAATAATAATATCACTGCAGCCAATAATACAGTTTTTCTGTTTCTCATACTGCAATTTACCTGGAAAGTTAGCCCATCCTGAATCCAATGCAACAAAGATATAGGTAACTCTCATCAAGTTCCATTTAAATCTTCCTTTTGATCTAAATTTTGTTCACATATCAGAAGGAGAAGGAATGTATTTGAAGCCCAAAAATTTACTTGACTAAAAGATACAAAAATCAACCCTGAAGTCACAGGAGATAGTGGTGGTTTCATGAAGACAGCATGACAGCTAGCTGATATCAATAGACCTGCCTGAAGTTTACCCAAGTGGGAAAATAACTCAGTAAAAAAAGCACTCTGAGTCACAGAATCCACCTGGACCCTATGGAACATCCATTTTTTACTGCACCTCTTACAAGTAAAGCTATAAAATTTATTTGCTTTTCCTACATTGCCCTAGAGAGCCTTGCTAAACTATAATGAGAATGCAGTATTTCTGCAGGCAGCCATGTTGCACCTGGACACCTACTTCATTTAAACAGTTTTTCATTATTTTCTGTTCATCAGTAAGGCCAGGTGCAATGGACATTTGGGTGTCAGTAGCATGCTGCACTTAGGACAGCCACAATTTCCTCTGTGGCTTTCCCCTCATCCCAACATCAGTCTTGGAGAAGGACAGTGAAATCTGGTAGACTATTATCAGTTCAAGCAAAAACAACTTTTACTTACCCAACCATTTCACTCTGATAACTGTGACATAAAATGTATTAGACTGTTTGATTTTAGTATTACTTTTTTAAAAAAGTATTCAGGCATTCTTGATTATTAATTTGGCTGATTATTTGCATAAACTAACATGTTTGACTGGGTTCAGTAAATAAGACTTCGTACTACATCACTGCACCATGAGAACCTGGGAACAGGCCCACAATTTCACTGAATAAATGCCAAGGTAATTGAAAGGGTTGATTTTTAAAATGTCACCTCTGAATGAACAAATATGGCCATTATAGAAGATCATAGCAAGGAAACCTCACAACAATTAAATAATTATGAGGAATGCAAACACTCAAAGTTGGTTGGCAGCAAAAAATATGGACATTTTCCCTTCTCAAAATCAACAGCACAGGTGTAAAGAGAGATACACATTCCAACAGCAAATATACCCTCACATTTAAAGTTTAGTGTCAAATTTATTCAATAGCAATTGGTGGCCTCAATTTAATCAGGTTAATTGACGTCAGTAAAACCCCAACAGAAATATCACATCCATTTTCTCAGCCCAAGTATATCCACTCCTTTCTGAAGATTTTCTATTTATGAGTTTGATTAGTGCTGGTGATTATACCCAGTAGAATCTATGAAAAGCAAATTACACAAAAATAAGCAATGATACATATTTTTAGACACCTTGAGAATTTTGTATACTTTCAGACCATCTTTGAATGTGGTAGAGGTGTTCTTTTTTTAATGGACTGCAGGACAAGATTTATCTCTTGAAGGAAACACCTGCATTTGATTGCAGTCTAAAGTTCACTGCCTGCCTTGAACACAATTTTGGTGCCCATAAAGGGAAACTAAAGAGGTTAATTCTTATGTAAATAAAAAATTTAAAAATATATTAGATGAATAATGTTTAATAACTTAAAATAACTATTCATTGTGATATAATGATATTGAATATTATATATATATATATTATAGATATGTATATTATATGTTAAAGTAAATTACAGAATTTACCAACAACTGGACCAAGCAATCTCTAAACACTGTTCAATATCTGATCTGTGCTTTTTCTTTTTATTGCAGACCCTTATGTCAAAGTGAACCTGTACCATGCCAAGAAGAGAATTTCTAAAAAGAAAACCCATGTGAAGAAGTGCACCCCCAATGCAGTGTTCAATGAATTGTTTGTTTTTGACATTCCTTGTGAGGGCCTTGATGATATCAGCATTGAATTTCTTGTTTTAGATTCAGATAGGGGGTCAAGGAATGAGGTCATTGGCCAGTTAACCTTGGGATCTTCAGCAGAAGGAACAGGTGGAGAGCACTGGAAAGAAATTTGTGAATATCCTAGGAGACAAATTGCCAAATGGCATATGTTATGTGATGGTTAGCAGCTTAGAGAGGGGTTGACCTTAAAAATTATATATATTTCCATTGGCAAGGAGCAGTTTGTTTTTTTTTTTTATTTGCTATGTAAAATTACAAGCTTTTAACTACAAAACTTTTTTTTTTCAAGAGGGGCAGGGGATTTGAAATAAAATTGGATTGAATTATCAGAACAGAAGGTAACTTAATTTTCACATTAAATAACAGAATTTCTATTTCATTAAACTTTAACATAATAAGTTCAGATTAATATTCTTCTAGAGTTTAAGTGGCCTGTAAATTCTAAAGCACTGTAAACCTCAAGAAGGAGAAACTTTGTTTTGAAAAGTCACTTATTAGTGACTCATATATAGAAGAAGAAAACCTTATTACAATATATCCAAAAAAAAGACCCCACCTGTGGCTTATTAGGGAAGGGGATGGATCTATAAAAGCCATGGGGATTGAGGGTGAGTAGGGGGGGAGTTCTTTCTGCCCCTCCACCAAAAACCTTCTTTTATGAAAATTTAATTAATATTTGTAAGTTTTGGTTACTTATACTTTGATCATCCCAAAGAATGAACATTTTTTCAACATTTTGTTTTACATATCATGTTGGGTAAAACTATTATTTTTAAGTGTAGAACTATTATATAATTTCTTACACTTGCATTTTTTAGTAAGTTTATATATATAACTTTTTTTATTGCAGTGACCAAAATAGATACTTCAAACTAATGATCAAGTTAGCATACCTTTTTTTGTTAAAAGGGCTCCTTTACGGGTGACTGTACGTGTTACAGTATAGCTAAAATTTGGAGTTAGATATGGCTTGCTTTTTTTTTCTCTAGGTAAGATTACACTTTAAACATTTCAAGCCATGCAAAAGAATTTCTGTTGAGATGAGGTAACATACAGGATATTACAATCAATTACTTTTCACCAATTATATTTTAACTATTCACTGGTACTAAAAAAAATTGATCCTTTTTTTGTTTTCTTTTTGTAGTTTCATTAAAAAATAAACAAAAAAGTGAGATAAATAAGAAAACCTTATTCTGCTGTTTAACTTCCTGTGTTTAACCTCCTGGACTGTAACAAATGCCATTACAGTCAGTACCAATATCCAAACTTCAGTGTATTCTTAAAATATTGCAGGAGAGAAAACCAAATTCACTTTATAATTTCTCCAATATTACATAGAAAAAGTACTTGGAAAGTACTTTGATTATATATGAATTACTGTACATTACTGACTGTACTGACAATGGTGGTGGAAAGGGAAAATAACATCCTGACTTCATGTCAGTGTGACACGTGTCTATTTAAACTTAAATTATGTCACGCTGAGGAAATATCAAGTGTAATAATAACAAGGGTACAAATAAAGCATTTAGACCTGTGAAATTTAGTCTTGGTCATACCAGATAGGTTTTTAGGCTGTCAGAACTATAGCACAACTCTAAGCAGATTATTTCCTAAAGTTTGTGCACTAACTTCTGATACAGAATTGTTTGCAAATATTAGTCCTACTTCATTTTCAAGTACAATATATATAAAGAAGAAGATAGTGATGTTAGTTGTCGACATAAGAAGGGTTAAAAAAGTGGAAAATGATTTTCAGTATTTTTGCATACATCATTTGTCACATGTAATCCCATTGAAGCAAATGAGACTACTTGGGAACTAAGGTACTGCTCATTGTGAGTAAAGGTAGCAAAATGGGCATGCCAGGTTAGAACAAACCAAACATACATTGAATGTCAATCTACTTTCATTAAACAACAGACCTAGGTCCTACTTAAAACTGTTGGGGATTTGTTGTCTACTTTACCTGTTCTCATATGGCCAAATTATGTTTGCAGGAAAGGACACTGAAATATGAAATATGCAAGTAGACAAATAGTACTGGAAGAATTCCATTGAGGCTCTTCCAGCTTTTGTGTCAGTATTTTCTCCAGTTTTTGAGAATGTGTTTGATACAACAGTGTTTATAGATTTCTGTAAAAATACATTTTCAAAATAACATAAACATGCTTTTTATGATAATGCTAAATGTAAAAATATTGCGTATTGTATGTATAAAGGAGAGGAATCTTTTTTGATTATTTCTTTAGAAAGCTGATTAACTGCTTAAGGGCTAGAGTTTGCCAGCCACATTCAAGCAGAGCTAATCCAAAGCCACCAAATGAAAGGAAAGATGCCCACAGGCTTCAGTGGATTTTGAGGTGCAATCACAGAGCAAAACTCTTCTGAGTCAACCCAGAAATGTCACTGGGACCATGGATATGGGGAAACTTTGTTTTATCCAATGTAGACTGGGAGAGTTTAGGTCAGTACAACACAATCAGAACTGTTACAACTTCTGAAAAGTAAATAACTAAGCTGGAAATGATTGTATCAAAGAGAGTGGGGCATCTTGCAGTTAAAAAATATGGAGGTTTTAGTATGCTGGCCCATAAGTAGTTCATTATCTCTAGAAATCAGATGACAGGCATCATCTGTCTCCAATGAACACAAAATATGACATTAGGGGATAACAACTCATCTTTTTGAATTAATGCTGGGCTGTGATGATCATCTTTCATTTTGTATCCAGCAAGTCGTCACCAATTTATTTATTTTTGTTTAATTTTTATAGCAGCTTGAGGGTCAATATTTCTACTAGCTAAATGTCAGTTTTTGTTGGGGGTATGGGGGTTGAATGGGAAAAGGAAGCAAAGACATTTTTATTAAATCTAAAAAAACCCTGTAAATAAATGTTGTTAGTTGTTTTTTGTTTTTTTTCATTTAAAGCAATTCTTAGTTGGGAAAGTTGAGTAAAGACGACTTGTAACACATTTTAAACCAGAAAGAGGCAGGAGAGCGAATGTTGGCCTGTACTGAGGTGAGAAATTCTGCTGTTTTATAAAGTATTCAATTCTCATTGTGAATATCTTGAACTCTGTTAAGGATACTGTACTGTATTCAACATGTAAAAAAAAAAAAAAAAAAGATGTTTGTCTAAGTAGCTTACAAAAATAATAACTCCTTTAATGGGAGACTATCCATGTCTGGAGATCTGTCGTAACTAAATACCTGATTCGTTATGGTGTTGTAACTTAATAGAAGCTATTCAAGAGGAAGCATGGTGTATGAGATTTTGTAAGTTATTTGTGCTGGTTCTGTATGTTGTGCCATGTGTGTAAGACAAGAATAAACTGCTGCTTTTGTTCATCCCATCCCAAAATAATTATCCCACCTATGTATCTTTTTTTTTCCCCAAAGATTTCTGCTATTGTTTGTGTTCATGGTCTACTCTCTCATGCCTCTATCAGAAAGCATTTGACTTGCAAAATCTTCCTCTTCTCAGAGAGGTGGATTAAATTTGTTCTGCCAAATACTACCCAGGCACATCACATGTTCTTTATTCCCAGCTGCTTGCTGAATATGAGTCCTGAATTCCAGCCTGCACTCAGGCTGGAACACAGCCCACGACAGAAGATATGGGTCTTATAAGGACAGATATACAGATGCAAACAAGAATGTTTTCTAATACATTAGGTAGAAACAGCAAAATTAAAGTCAAATTATCCTACTGTCATTCTAGTTGTTTTCCAGAAGCAAAATATTTACCCTGGCCAATAGTGCTGTACCACTTCCTTGTAGACAAGCAAGTCATGTCAGGCTCCGGCTTGTCAGGTGAGTTTGGAAGCTGAGGCAGAGAAAACATTCATTCAAGTGCTATACACAAATACAAACTTTGCTGCGGTGCTCTCTAAGATTATTGGAGTATTTATTAGCACAGAAACAGAAGCCAGAGAAGGAAGAAGGCAGCTGCAGCTGGGGTATACTCTGCCATTTAATGACTCCCATTGTGAGCTCCAACACCCAAAAGGGATCCCTGATCCTTGTCACAGAAATCAATTACGGGATTCACAGATGTATAAAATAGAGCATCTTCCACAGTTATAAGCTGATATATTCTCTCTGACAAATCTCCTGTTCCCAGGTGACAGATACCAAGTGTTAGACTGCTCTTCTCCATCACATCCAGGCACATTGCATTGTACAGTTCTCCTCAAAAAATGGTGATTTTCACATGGTTCACATTCCAGACCCACTTGTCCAGGATGGAGATCAAGAAAGTCTTTATGTTCTGATCCAGAATGCCTTTATGTTTTCCACATACAATGCAGGTGAGCCTCAAAGCTAATGTTCTAATTTCTATTTGTACCTCAAATTGCTACAAGAGACCATTGAGAGAGAGAGGCCTTGCAGATATCCTTCTCTTTACAGGACAAATCCCCAAGGTCTAACTCTATTCTGTAAGTCTGTTGTATTTTATGGCATCATGGATAAAAACATGCTTAACATGTGGTAAAAATACACAACCACAGATGGTCATACACAACACTTTTTTTTTTCCTAAAACAAGATTCAAATATAGTCTATGTAAACTGCTACCTTTTCATCTGCTCCCTCCTTCATGATGTCTCATGGAGGTGCTGAGCAGCTCACAGCACTCTTGTGGCTGCTATAACTGGCACTGACACTTATTTTCTTTGCTGATGCTCCTGAGCCGTTAACTCAAAAAATCCTACCCAGTTCTCACAGGCTTTTTCCGTATTTTTAACCCTCCACAACTGAACGACTGTTGTAACACAACTTCAGTCTGGAAGCAGCACTGTAGTACAGCTGCAGCATGGAAGAATTTCATAGTTAGGTAGAATCAAAGGATAAAAGTCAATAAGAAGGGAAATGAAAGAAGTTAAATGCTTTACTATGGTTTTGCTATGCCTTCATTTTTACACCAGTTTTGTCATTGTGAGTTTCTTTACACAAACAGAGAACAAGAACATCCTGCAGTCACAAGTGTGAATGCTCTGATTGCACCACCAGCAACAAAACCAGGTGTCCTGAGAGATCTGTCGACTTGTGTTTGAGCCTTCCAGTCTCAGCTGCAGCAGGAGACACCACTTATGCCTCCACACCTTACCCTACTCCCAGCGCTCTGCAGTCACCCCTGACATGCTCTGAATAAACTCTGGCAGTACTGTTCATGTCCAGATGGAAGAGCTGCAACACTCCAAAGGCTGGAAAAGCTTCGGCAACAACCTGGGTCCTGCAAGGACCAGTCGTGCCAAGATATCACCAGGGCAGGTTGGCAGATTGAGAATGCCTCCCCATGTGGATGTTCTGTTCCAGTATCTCTCACCCTCCTTTTCTCGTCTGTGAGAACACAACCTGTTGCTCCAGGATGAGGCTTGCTCCTCTGTCCCACCCCTGTACACTGAAAATCTTGCCAGCTTCTGGCATGTGCTACGGCCCACCCTCACTATTCACTCCTCCTGAAGCTGCAGCAGCCCCAGCCATGTAACTCCCACATATTTTAAAGTTTCTGTAATAGTGTAACTGCTTCTCTTTAAAAAACCAGCATGTCACTCACCCTGCAGATCCTGCAGGATTTCTCACTGTGAATCTTTCTGGCAGAAACCTGCTCTTAGGTCAGAAAAGAACAGGCTGGGTCTGACTGGAAAGTGCTCAGCCTCCTCTCATCCTGGCAAAGGAAATTTCACTCATTACTGAATCTTGTTCTTGCTCTTTGGACTGCAGGTTTTTATAGGTGACTCAGCTGTAAGAGGGCATGAGGTTTTGCATTTTTGTAAAGCATGGGATTTGGGTTTAAGTGAAACATGCAGGAAATTCGGGTCCCACTGGGTGACAGGTAAGTGCTGTGCACTGAAAGCAGCTTCGCTGGGGCCGTGCTCGCACACAGGGCTGAGGTAGCAGTCATGTGCAGGAGTTCTGAGTCACAGCTTTTTGGGTTGTGACTTAAACTAGAATAGATTGTTCACAATATAAGTTAATGTTGCAAAAAGTCTTTCTTCCACGTAAGAAATACTGTCTTATGAAAGGCTTAGTTCCAAAAAAAAAACCAACCAAAAAACCCCAAAAAACCCAAGAAGCACAAAATCCAAGATGCAAAATGAAACACAGTAAGACTGTTTACTTTAGACATTGCAGGTGAAAAAGTATCATTGTGAAACAGTATCATGGCTGTTACAGCTAAGGGTGCTGTATGGTGACTGTGATATTTAATTTAGTCTTGAAGACAACCCCAGGGATAACCATGAATTTTCTCTGATAGATGCTGTAAATATTCTACATGGCTCAGAAAACACAACTGTTTTTGTGGAAACAAGAAGCATTTCACAGTATCACTTGCCATATTGATTCCATCTCCATAATACCCTCTTAATGAAATAGCCTTTAGGATTGTGTGAATGAAAGTTTCTGCTTGAAGAGGGAAACCTCTGCATGCCTGTGTCTGAAGTGCCTCTGTACACTGATTTGTGGGGCAAATAAACAGTATTCTAGCCTCAATTTTCCTTTCAATATCATGGGATAAAGCTTAATAACATCAATAGCAGATACTAACTTCATGAATTTTGTTATGAATTATTATTTTTGTTGTTCTTCAGGGTTGTAATGCAGATCTAGGGACTGCATTTTCTAGAGATAAATCACTCAGAGCTGTATGCTGCAATAGATATGGAGAAGAAAGTAGATGTGAATCACAAAAAGGTGCATAAAACTGATACGAAACAGGAACAAAGTCAATGGAACTAAAATATTTACAGTAAGTGATTTAGGTCTATAATATTAATTTCCTATTTTTTTCCTCATACTTCTGTGTTAAATGCCAAAACTGTCCTGTAATGGTGAATGAATGAGAGTTATGATATGGTATACAGCAATCACGTCACTTTTAATCTGTGCAATAAATTTAAATGAACAATAAAGAATTATCCCAGGCTAAAATCAGAAGTTATATTAAACAGAAATAAAAGATAGATAAATAAATCAGCTTGAAGTGCATATGAATAAAATGCTGTCAGCAGAGAAAAGGAGGTAGAAGTCTGACACTTTTACAGAACAAGCAAAACCAAGGTGCAGTTGGCCCCGATACACATTTTTAAGTCCTGTGAGGAGCAGCTGAGGGAGCTGGGAAAGGGGCTCAGCCTGGAGCAAAGGAGGCCCAGGGGGCCCTTGTGGCTCTGCACAAGTCCCTGCCAGGAGGGGACAGCCGGGGGGGTCGGGCTGTGCTGCCAGGGAACAGGGACAGGAGGGGAGAAAATTACCTCAAACTGTACCAGGGGAAGTCCACGCTGGACTTCAGGAGGAATTTCCTCACAGAAGAGTTTGTTGGGCATTGGAAGGGGCTGCCCAGGCAGACCCTTGGAGGTCTTCAAGAACTAACTGGAAGTGGCACTCAGTGCTATGGTCAGGGTGACAAGGTGGGGATCAGTCACAGGTTGGACACGATGGTCTTGGAGATCTTTTCCAACCTTAGTGATTCTGTGATTCTGTGATTTGTGTTGGTTGTTTTTCACTTATTCACACAGTAAAAGTGGCATACTATTATTTTAGCCTGCTTCGATATACACTGTGTGCAATGGTGTTGCCTTTCCTTTGAACAAAGGCTGCAAGGTATGAGCATTGCACGTCTTTATTTGTACAAAAATTGCCTCAGGGACTGTCAAGGTTTCACTGTTAGAAAGTGCTGGGCCAAGGCCGATGCTGTCAGGTCTGAGCTAATACAGTGATCAGGAAGCTCTTGTCCCAGGTGTTCCTCTAGTATCCCAGGAAAAGCTTTTTGCTTTCATTCCTCATTAGGAGACCCAAAGAGGGAAATGTATGTTCAGAACAAAAGATTTGGTTTACTGCTCTGCTCCAGGCTTTTTAATCACTGCATTACTTTCTACTTTTTTCAGTAGCTACTAAAACTACCTTAGTTATGCTGCCCTGATATGTCCTTTTCATAGGTGTGAGCTGATCAAGAGCAGCCCTGCCAAGAAGGACTTGGGGTGTTGGTGGATGAGAGGCTGGACCTGCCCTGGCCATGTGCACTCACAGCACAGAAAGTCATATCCCACTTTGTGTCCAGAGCATCCTGGGCAACAGGTAAACTGAGGTGATTTTGTCTCTCTGCTTCCATGAGACCCCACTTTGAATGCTGCCTCCAGCCCTGGGGCTCTCAGCACAAAAAAGACCTGTTGGATTGAGTCCAGAGAAAAACCATCAGGATGAGAAGAGAAATGGAGCATTTTCTATGAAGAAAGGCTGAGAAAAATGGGATTGTTCAGACTGGAGGTAAAAAAGCTTTGGGGTGACCTAATTGCAGCCTTTCAGTACCAGAAGGGAGCCTAAAAGAAAGTTGGAGAGAGACCATTTACAGAGTAATGTAGTGAAAGAATGTCGTGGTTTTAAACCAGTAACTAAAAAAAAAATTACTTTTTTTTTTTTTGCTGTGAGATATGGATTAGAGCAAAAGCAAAACAGGCTTAAAGCTTAAAAGGAATAAAGAAAGTTTATTAACAAACTACAAGAATAAGAACACCAGAATAAACTTCTAGAAAACCTTTTTTATCTCCTACTACCCACCATTCTTTTGTTCACATGACAATATAGAGACAAAAACTTTGGAACTTTGGTGTTTAAAACAGTCCTAATTCTTGCTAGAGTTTTTTCATCAGTCTTTGTAGAGAAACAGAAGTCTCTTTCTGCTAATCTATGGAGTTTCTCACAAGAAAACTATTTCTGTTATAGTTATATATTTCTGTTATAGTTTTCTGTTTCCCTGATGTCAGCTGCTCAGAAATGCTGTCATCAGAGCTCACTCTTCCTATTTCACATCACTCTGAGGTGTGTATGGGCCATGAGTTTAGGGATGCCATTTTAAGGATGAGTTATTCAAAGGCAAAAGTCTTCTTCATCTGTCTTTGTGAGCTCTACTGGAAAACAGTTTTCTCATTGCCCCCCAAGGCTTCAAATTTTCGCTTCACTTTGTTCCAGCACCTCACTGTATCACAATTACTCCACTTTTTACTCAAAATCTACACTTTGAACACTCTATTCCTCCCTATATACTCTGTCATGAATTAAAGGAGTTTTTTCAATACTTTATTGTCCGTTTCCATAGCCTCAACAGAAAAGTATTTCAGCTCATAAAGCATCTCCTTATTCTCTACCTTTTCTGAAGCTTAATTATTTTCATTACTGTCTCTGATAGTTTATAAAGTCTCTTTACATGTTGATTACTCTCTTTTTCTCTCTCTGGATAAAAGGATTAATCTGCAAGTCTCATCTGGGTAATGAAAGGGTTAAAATCTTGCCCAGGCTTTGTAGATGGTTCTGTGATCTCTGCCGGAGCAGCGGCTGCAGCTGTCTGCGATGGAAGATTCTTCATGGCTGCTCTGGAGAGTGTGGTCGCTGTCTCAGCCCATCGCAGGCCAAGATCTTTTTTCCTTTCTTTACTCAACAGTCTGTGGTGAATTCAGTCCCAGCAAAAACTGCAGCCGAGCCAGGGACCGGCCTGGCCCGGCCAGAGCCCGGGGCAAGCCCCGCAGGCCCCATCTCCCGGCCGGGAGCCGCTGGGCCCAGCCCAGCCCCTGCCTGGGCCGCATGGCCGGGCAGGGAACGGGAAGCCTGGAGCTCTGTTACCTTTCACAGCCAGGAAACAAAGAGAGCAAGAGAGCTCTGATTTTACATCTTAAGGTAGGGTTCACAAGCTGATCTCACTTTTCAATGGTCAAAACTGCTGTCAATTCTTAGAAATGACCGATAATTGGTCAGGAGAAAAGACTCCCATCAGCCACCAGCAACTTCAACTTCCTTAGCTCCCAAAACCACCTTAAAGGTAAAGTCACCCACCCCATGACAAAGAAAAAGAGAGAATGGCTTTAAACTGAAACAGAGCAGGTTTAGAATAGATATTAGATTAGATATTAGGAAAGCATTCTTTACTGTGAGGGTGGAGAGGCACTTGCACAGGTTGCCTAGAGAAGATGTGGCTGCCCCATCCCTGGAAATGTTCAAGTCCCTTCCAACCCACATATCCTGCTATTCACCCAAACAGACAGCCTACGTGTGTTACTCCCCCTGCGCCCATTTCTGACTGTAATGGTTCTGCTACATCCATAGCCAAATTCTGAATTTCTGATACAGTTACCTAGGTAACCACATCCTCACAGCCTTTCACTGAGACCTTTTCTTGGACATGGCTGGCATTTCCAAACTTCACTCCCACAAAAGTCTCCGGTGCTTTTCTGTGAAAGTACGCCTTTTCTGGCTTTGACTGTCCCTTAATCATTTGTGATATCCAGCCCTCCCCATAATTCTTTCTGGGACTTTTTTGCATCTCCTTACATTACAATTGGTCACACTGAGCAATTTTTAGTAGTTTTCTTGTTAAGTTGGCTAAACCTCAGGCTGATGCCTAGTCTCTAGTTATTCGTTTGTGGTCTAACATTAACTTCCACATGTTCTCATGTGTTCCTGTGCTTTCATGGAATAGAAATTAAGCTTCAAGAATTAGCCTTGGATTGTTGATGTCCAGTGTATAATTGTTTAAAAAGTAGTTAATTTTTTTTTTTTTTTTTTGCCTTTTTACCACTGGATGATATTTTAGCTCTGGCTTTAATCATTAAAGTATGGAACACTATGATATCTCTTAACAATTCATTTAGGTGGGTCAAATGATGCCTGTCTTTAATTTTTCTTAAGCCTTTCCTTGTTGAATCATGTGTGTTCCTTTATTGCTAATTTGGATGAACTCTGCTTTCCCACAGTTAATGTACAGATGCTGAAAAAAAAGACATCCCTTACTGTAATACATTCAACAGGAAACTTCTATTTTCTCCCTCTCTCCCTACAGCCAACATTACAAAGCTAGAGATCAAGATAGAAATGATGCTTCAATACTCAGTGGAAATTCCTGATGCATACAGCTGGGTCATCTCTGAGGTTTCATAAACTGAAAGTTTACTATTTATGATAAAAAGTAAAAACATACAACTAAGTTGAAAGTAAATTTGTGCCTAATGTCAGAGTAAGGCAACTTGAATTGACGCCTGAATAATAGCATAAGACTGTTCTCCATGGAGTGGCATACCTTGCCCATCAGTTTTGTTATGAACTTAATGTTTCAACTGATATATTTTCATTATTCATGTTGACACAGGATGGAAGGATCTTGTCTCACATTATGCCTTTCTGCTGGACCTGCCTCTCTCCCAAGAGGTTGTGTTCTTTGTCCATGAGGGCAAGCTTCACACAGCATTATACTGGAGGCAACCTTCTGGAAATTGTTACCAAAAACTACATGAGCTCAGAAAATATCCGCTGAGTGGAAATTATTACCAAAACTATATGTAGCTCAGAAAATATATCTTAGCTACAGAAATTTTATTGTGTTTGGTCTTTTCTTCATGTTTAGAAGGTCAGTATAGATTTTGGAAAGGAAAGAGTTTTCACAGACCTTTCATGACCTATAACAGATAGTTATTTAGAAATAAATTGAAGCTGGAAAGTTAGTATTTCAGTGTCTATTACATTAATTGAATTATTAATGCATTTATGACTTGAAGAATGATGGCTTTGAGTTGTTATTTTGCCCAGAAAGGCTTACTTTACTTTGGTAAATACCTTGCCAGGTAAATATTCTACCTCTGAGATCACTGGGTGCATAGACAGGCATCTCTTTCCATCACTCCTTTTAAAGCCTAATAATAATTAATAAGAATTAGAAGCAGGCATAGATATGACTCCTAGTGAGAATTTTTAGTTATGGACTTGGCAGTCATCGGGTAATGGTTGGACCTGGTGATCTTAAAGGCCTTTTCTAAGCTAAATGATCCTATGATTCTGAAATGAATGTTCTGCTGAAGGAAAGAAATTGTATCTGTGAGTTAAGAAAATAGTTAATTCATAGCAAGTAACAAAAAAACCCAAACCAAACCAAACCAAACCAAACCAAACCAAACCAAACCAAACCAAACCAAACCAAACCAAACCAAACCAAACCAGAAAACTGCTATAAACAATAAACGAACAAACAACCCCCCCAAACAAGTCCTACAAAACCTATGAAAGAAACCCAAAAAATAACAAAATGAAAAAAAAACAAAACACAGAAAAAAGAAATAGCCCCACAACACAAAACACTCAAGCAATTTTCTTAGTTCAGAATGGAGAGTAAAATCAGGTTATGTTCAAGATTGTCACTACACTCTTTAGAAATCAGAGCAACAAAAGCATCACTGTGCTTTGGAGTTTCTTTAGAAAATTGAATATCTGATCTTTTGAAGGAAGAGATAGCATAAAGGGGCTGTTATGTGTTATGTAATGTGTAAATTAACAGATGACACATCTCCTGGGTCAAGAATTGTACTGACCCAAAATATTTAGTATTTTATGCTTGGTTACCTTTGGGAGTATGCTTAATCCTTGGGGAAAAGAACACAAATAAATGGTGGGGACTTATCCACAGCACTCACATGTGGGAAGAGTGCATGCATCTGATGATTTTTATTTTATTCTGACCATAACTGGCTGTTTTCCTGAGGGATGATGGGTCAATCTGCTCTCAATAGGAAGGAAGTGTTAATGCTTTATATTTTATCAGGGTGATTTTAAATCTCTGTGAAAGTACATTTGCAAACCTTATGTAGATGAGTATCGCTAAGAATTGTTGTGAAAGTGATCAAGTCAGAGCTTGTGCTTGCCTGGCGTTTTTTGCCCTCTCAATGATAATTTGCAACTCAGAAATATAAGAGAGTTATGATACCCAGAGCTAAGAAATATCTGCAAAAAGATTATACTGTCAACCAACACCAATTATTATGATTAAAATCTGATGCAATAATAATGCCTGTCCTAGAATCCCCTTGACAATAACTTTGTTATATACACATGGCACTGCAAAATAGCATTCACACACACTTAACTGAATTTGCCCTTTGCATAAATCTACAATATATAGTACCTATATAAAGCAGGCAATGTTAGATATGAATCCTCTCTGAAATATGGTGCATAAAGATGATACAAAACAGGAACAAAGTCAATGGAACTAAAATATTTACAGTAAGTTATTTAGGTCTATAATATTAATTTCCTATTTTTTTCCCCTCATACTTTTGTGTTAAATGCCAAAACTGTCGTGTAATGGTGAATGAATGAGAGAGAGTTATGATATGGTATACAGCAATCATCTCACTTTTATTCTCTGCAATAAATTTAAATGAAATATACATTATCTGAAATGGTGTTCTCTATCTGAGCTGAAAACAGACATGTTCTCCAGCAATCTTCAAGTTATATTACCCCAATTGTGCCTCATACTTGTAATTTTTTTTTCCTCACTTCTGATTAAAAACATTTAAAAAAATTATCTTTCACAACCTCTTCTGGAACTACATTAATCAGCCTGTTTTCCTAATTCCTGATGGCTTCAGGGTACAGGAATTGCTCTGAACCCAAGAAAATTTGGGGAAAGGTAACTCCCTCTAAAGCAGCCATGTAGATGTCAGTCTGTGAATGAGGAAGTTAAATTTTTCCATTACAACCAGCGTCCAGGACAGGTGGTGCTGGTCATTTTCTGAACAAATGTAAAAAGAGTCAAGCTCAGCCAGACCACACCGTCAGCTGGTGAAAGCACTGGAGCACAGGTCTGATGAGGAGTGGCTGAGGGAGCTGGGAAAGGGGCTCAGCCTGGAGAAAAGGAGGCTCAGGGGGCCCTTGTGGCTCTGCACAAGTCCCTGCCAGGAGGGGACAGCCGGGGGGGTCGGGCTGTGCTGCCAGGGAACAGGGACAGGAGGAGAGGGAACGGCCTCAGGCTGGGCCAGGGCAGGCTCATGTTGGACACAAGGAAGAATTTCTTTACTGGAGGGTGGTCAAGCATTGGAACAGTCTACCCGGGGATGTGGTGGAATCACCATCCTGGAAGAGTTTAAGAGAGGACTGAATGCGGCACTTAAGTGCTATGGTTTAGTTGACAGGGTGGTGATGATCAGTCAAAGGTTGGACTTGATGATCTTGGAAGTCTTTTCCAAGACAATTGATTCTATTTAACAGTGTGTGTGTGCATCTTTGGGCCATCACTCCTCTCTCTGTGTAGCAGCAATATCTCTGATCAGTGCAGGAAACCCATATCCTGTTACGTCTCACTGGAATATGATAGTGGAGTGCTCATCTCTGTTGTTCACTAGTTTTGGCCATTGTTTTTTCTTGCAAATTAAAGTTTGTTTGTTTCCTGCATGCAGGTGTTTGCATGCACCTCCAAGACAGCCTCCTGCACTGAGATGGAGGGGATATCTGCTCAGAGTGCTGAGCAGCTCTGAACAATGTCAGTATTGTGCTGTGTGAGAGAGTGGGAGCGGGAACACCCTACATGGGTTCTGCTTGAAAAGCTGAATTACACCAGAATCCATCTATGAAGCTAGTCAAAGCAAATCATAGTGAGATTCTGTCAGGTGACAAAGAAAAATAAATAGTTTTTAAGGGACAATTCATTCTACTTTGAAGACATTTTCAATAGTGGATTTTTTTTTTAAATATCTTTGAAACTATTTTACTTGTCAAAAATGAGGATTGTCTGAGGCAGTATTGGTGTTTGACTACAGCTTTGTTGCTTTGATTAATTTATTAAAGTTTTACACCATTTTCAGTTTTGCATTTGCATACCACAGTAAGCAGAAAATAAACCTTTACCCATGTTCATTATAACAACATTGGTTCAGAGATTCTGAATAAAATCACTATGTATTTTTCTTGACAATGACACAAAATGCAAAGATTTGAAAATCTGGATGGTTTTCTAGTTTCAAATTATAACAGTTTTGAAATAGTGTTTTTCCTGTAAAACTGAAGTTATGTTTTCTGAATAACTTTGTTGCCAGGAATTTCATTCTGCAAATTTAACACACTTAAAATGAGACAGATTAACTGCAACCTGCAGGAATGAACAAACCTGAAGGAGCCTTTTAGTTTCCAGGGCTTTTCCAAGAACATTTTTTCTCATGTTAATTCATTCTACCATGTTGTGGAAGGGAACAAAACACCACCCAAACTGAAGCCTTTTTTCTGATGTACTGTATGTAGTGGAAACAGGAATAGAGAATTTGTGGGTAAATTCAAGTTATTTAAGGTAGTTGCAGCCCTATCCTTCACAGACCACTCTTGTAATGGGTGTGTTTCCTAGGGGCACACAGAGAAGTCTTGCTGGGTTCAGAGATGAAATTCTGCTATTTAGTTGTGTCCTTGAACTCGAGCTTTGCCACTTGGTTAAGAAACTTAACTGTGCACCTATTTAAACAGAAAAGGGATTGAGACATGATGCATTCCTGTTCAGGGTTGCCTGAACACAAGCTCTTCTCTGTTTGAAGTCCAATGGTTTAACAGAGATTAACGCTGTTCTCCTGTTCAGCCCAGTGATGAAATAGGACTCTGAGCCTCAGGGGTTTCAAGATAAGAATTAACATGAAATTGTTACACAACTTTCCTCAATATAATAGAGCTATAATACATCTCCATTTCCAATAATGTATCATGAAAGAGATGATTAGAAGCTAGAAGAGCTATACCAGATGGGTATCCAAAAAAACAACTGCAAACTTTCCAGTTGATGCTTTTGGATTTTCAGGAGTGTTCTACATTTTTGAGTCCAAAATGAAAGTCTGTGGTTCATTTTCTCAGAATTGTGCTTTAACAATGTAGTGTGTGTTATCACCAGTTGCCAGGGAGAAACACTGTGCACACGGGGTTAAGCTGCTATTTCTGATAAAACTGGATTCCCTGATTGCTGCATCAATGTTTTTGATTTTGATACAATATTCCAAACTTTATACAATGGGAAAATATAAGGACTCTTGATGGCCATGCTCAATGATTTAATAATGTGAGCTGAATAGAAGAAAGGAAATGCTCTGCAGAACAAGCTAAGCAATGTAAACAATGTTCATTCCTGAGCATTCTTCCTGAAAATTTTAAACTTTATAAGGCTTTATTTATTAAAAGGTAACATCAGTGAATTTTATCATAAATAAATGGACACTGTTCTCCCTTACTGTGATCACAACACATCCTCAGAAATAATAATTCATTAACCTGAAAGCTATTGTATATTTGAGACAAATAGTGCAGGAAACCTCTTATTTTTATGAACTTCAAAAAAAGATCATAATACTTAGTCTCTTAGCTCATTATTACTAAAGTACAAATACACTATTAAAATGAACTTTCAAACTTCTCAACTTCTTCTGCTGGTTTTCTTCCTGAATTTATTGGACTATCTACCTTCTGAGTGCTCCCAGTAGCCATGAAGGACTTAGCCAGTGCCTGTGTACAAACGAAGTTCTCTTTACAGACTCATTCATTCTTTCCCCCCTGCTCAGAGAAGGAATTTGGCTAAAACCCTGTCTCCAGATAGAATAGTCAGGGTACTTATTCATTTATTTAATGAATTGGAAAAGATAAAATCTGGTCACTTTTGCGTCATGGGTTAAACTTCTTTCTCATTTGCTATACAGATAATATGCAATGGTTGTTCTTCAGTATGAAAAAATAACACTTGATGGTCCTAATTAAATAGAAAACAACATCTTCCTGACTTTAAAAAAATAACTATTGAAAATATCTAAAACCAATATTACATTAATTTTCCAGAATAATATATTGAAAAGAAAGTTAAGGGCAGCAATAAGAATTAGGAAATAACAAACAATAACAATTAAGAAAGCAATAAAACTGTGTGACGTAAGTCATCACTTTTTTAAGAATGGTTTAATTAATTCTACCATATAAATAAGTAATGTAGAATACAAAGTCTGTTTGGAGTGGTATTCTGACTGAAGAAATGGCTGAAAGAACAAAAGTGTTATTGATATTATTATCATTATGGTCAAGCGAATTCTCTATAAAGATGCCCAAACCAAATAACTGTTAATTCAGAGAAAATATAGGAACCAGAGCATATTTTGTGAGACCAATATTTTGTGAGTCCAATATAGGAGTATTATGGAATATAAGAACATTATACAATATTATAGAATGATAATTTCCTTCTTAAAATTAATATAATAGATTATTGATATTAAAAGAGTTAAAATTTAATTGGAAACCTATATTCAAATAGAATTATATTTTGATCAAAGATGTTGTGTAATAAAGGGAAGGGCCTTAGAGGTTTTTGTTTTCCTTTCAATGAGTGTGTGCTCTGGATACCCCTTAAGGATTACCTTTATTAAGATTCAGTTTTTTATAGAAGAATCATGAGAAATTTTACAAGGTCATGCTTAACCAGTTTCCTCTTAGCAGGGAGGAGACATTACAGACATTAATGAAGTAGAAGCTTGGATTTCCTATGGATTTTCCTTGCAGTGTGATTGTGGAACAATCAGGTATCTGATGCTAGAAGACAAAAAAATTGAGGATCGCCTGATAAAGAAAGTCTATATGAAAATACTGCTAACTAATCTTGTAATCAGAGAGGCATGTATCTCATTCTTTGTATGTCTTCCTGTGAACTAGCCAAAAAGCAAGATTCCAGGTCAGTTTTCAGTTCAATTTCAGTTCAGTTTCAGTTTTCAGGTCAGTTGTGTCCAAATTTCATGGCATTGCTTGGTGGACTGGGAGAAGAAATGTTAAAAAACTCTTTTTTATGCACTCTGGTTTTGTTGGAAAGGAAAAAAGAGTACTGTAGTAGCAACATTTGAGAGGTGTGAATCTGTCTGCCTTTTGTTAACTAAAAAGCACGTTGGCACAGAACAGTCTGCACTCTCCTGGGGATGAATAAATACTCTGTGTGAGTATAACTGGGATGACAAAGGAAAATATGTAGTTCAAGTATTCCCCTCATGTAATTGACTTTTTTTTCCCCTGGACAGGGCCTGTGTCTACCTCTAGCCTTCCATGTTGCACAAGTTGGATAAAATAGCAGCGAGAGCAGAGCTTGAAGGTTTTCAAATTTATAAGGAGAAGTTCAGAAACTCGGTAGCAATAAAAGTTGTCTCACGTGACAACTCTCTCCAGGTGTCTGACAGGTAATCAGGATTACAATAGAAAAAGTAAGATGTGTAAAGGTGATAACCTATATTTACCTATAACATAAAATTATATTAGAATTCCCTGCTTTGAGCAGTCATTGAGCTTCCCACTTGCACTTCATATTTAGTTGTAATAAAATTAAAGGCAAGAGAAGAACCCAGATGCCTTGATGGGAAGTGATACATAATGGTTCACAATAAAGGTATTGTGGAGGAGATCAAAGGAGATGTAGCTAAAGTATATTTTGGCTAGAGAAATTATTCTCAAAAATTAAGTTGAAAAGCTTTTATTATTTGAAATGTAATAATAATTTTTAATATAATAACTAATTTTACCTATACATATTTAATATATAGTATATTGTCACTAAAAAGACATGTCAATAATAAAATTAGGAAATCTGAATTCGCTGAACTTATAGGTTGATTGAAAACAATATGTTCAAAATGGCTTAATTAGAGCAACAATTTGATGTGCAAGAAACTAACTTCAGACAGTGAGAGCCAAAATGGATTTCTGTAATAAATTTAGGGTTCTAAGTCTTGTCTTTACTTTACTTATGGGTTTACCTTGTTACCACCTTCCTGAAATATAAATATATATATATATATATATATATATATAAATAAAATTCCTTTTTACTGGTAGTTAGCAGACTGCAGGTAAAGACAGGAATGTAACCTGAAGAAAGCTTAGTGATTGCTAGACAGAAGTAGAATTGGTACTAGTATGACCTTTAGAGGGAAATCTCAGAGGCTGTATAAATCTGATTGTCAGACTTTACTGCAAGATCAGAGGCTTATATGTGTATATGATTAGGCAGGTGCTCTTGTACTGATCTGATGTATTCATCCATGCCATTAATAAGTATTAACTGTAAAAATGAAAAAAAAACCAAAAAAAACACCTAAACTGGCAATGGGCAAAAGTAAAATACAGGACCTGGGAAGTCTATACTGTTTAAAAATCCATTTTAAAGTGGAGAGAGAAAATATTTCCTTAATTTTATACATTGGTCCCGATTTTTTAGTGATTTTTATGGTATACCATTAGCCCATGCTCCAAGGTTAAAAAGCCCCACCAAAAACAAAAAGTCCAATCTGAAACCATAATTGTGCATTTTAAGGGCAGAGGTGAATATCAAAGTTGTATAGAGAAATATTTTTTCTCCTAATTAACTACATTGAGAGTAACATTTTTGGTTTTAACTCTCACAGAGCTGTAACATTCCTCTGCATAACAGCCAAGCAAATCATTGGAATGGCAAAGAGCAGCTATGTTAAATTCAAATGGAACTATAAACTGTAAAATGACTTAAACTGTGCCTGGCATCAAATGAGCACATTATGGATTATGTGTTTGGCCTGCTGCCATCCTCTCCACTTGGATAGATTAACAAACACACAAAGAGTTTCAGTGGAGGATATTTCTGAATGGTTTTAATGTTTGTAAATAACTACAAAGGCTACAATCCTACACAACTGATTGGGGAAAAGGTTTCAGAAATGTGTCCCTTGTAGCTGGACAGACACTGCTGCCATATTTCCACTGCAACTTTCTGAATAAATGACCCCAAACCCAGTGTTGTGGCTGAGAGGTTATGTCTTTGCTGCTCATCTCAGCTAGGCTGAATCAACAAAGACCTCAGGGGAGTCCTAAGAGGCTCCCAGTGCCGTGTCTCACATATTGGCTAAGCAAGGTAGAATTATTTTCCTGCTTTAGCATAGCTTCATTTAAGTGCTTGATGTTTTCTCTAATTGTGTGTTGAATTGCACAGAATAAACATACCTTTAGAGAAAACAGCGATTGAGAGCTTTTAGCAGTTTCCCAGTCAAATCTCTGTTTTCTCTATAGAGTTGATCAATAGTCCAAGTTCAATTAGTTTAGTCACACCGAAACAATCTTTCACTAGAGAGAATATATCTTTATATTTCCTAATGTCCCTTTAGTCTGCTATTCCCCTTAAGGGTAGTCCACTTCTTTCCCCCCCATTTTTTATTTTGAGTCATTGAGAGAATGTTTAGTACACATTTTTTAATTCTCTTAGGACTTGCACTGTGGTCTTGCCTATCTCATTGCAATAATCTTTATTTTTTCCACAAAAAAAAAATAAATTGTTTTCAAAAAGTTGCTATGGAACTCTTAATTTCTGTACAAGGAAATAGTTCCTAGCTTTCCTTTTTTCTCTTTGTTTCACATCAGCTCTGGCAGAGAAGTTGGTACAAAGAAAACTTTTGGAGTTCCATCCTTTGTACAAAAATCAATATTCACTCTTGTAAACCCAAATGACTTCCAGTTTCTGAGTGGTCAAGAGTTTATATTAAAACTTAAATTTTCTCATATTAAAGCATCAGACATCCTCAATGTGTTAATTTGTCTAGAAATAATGAAAAGCATCAGATACAGAGACCATCTTGACAAGCTTCTTGTTTGGAAGACAGAGAAAAGAGATGCACAATGAAATGACTGAAAATGACTACTCACACCCTACAGGCTTTAATAAATAAACAAAAAAAACACCAGCACCAAATTTATCAGTTTACTGGCTTTCAACATATAACCTATAGGTATGTTAGGAGAAGTGGATAAAACTAAATAAGAAAGGATTGTAAGTTACTTTCTGATTCTTTCCTTCATCTTGGTTCCCACAATAACTTTTTCCAGAGGAAGAAATACAAATCATACTGCTCCAGGTAAGCATTGCAATTGGAGAGGCAACAAAAGCTACACTTACTCAGTTGTTTGTAACTTCATGAAACTTTCAGGCTTCAGGCTACAATTTTATAACCTTAGCTTAACCCTTATGGATTTTATATCAAAAGCTAAACATAGTGAAGAAAAGTCTTCTCCCTCTTTGATTATTTCGGCACTATGAGGAGCCCCAGGACACAGTGAACATATTCATCACTAGAAGGAGAGTTATGTTGATGGATCACAGAGGTGATCTGCATCATACCTATTCCCTCTGTTATAAATGAAATTCAGACAAATTTATGAATAACAATTTTATTGAAAAATTTACAAAATCGAGTTTTGGAAACAACCACAATCACGGTCAGGGTTGGGCCTGGGATCGGCGCTGGGTGAACTGTGAACCAGCCTTTATCGCACTGATTCCCCCAAGTTCAGCACCTGTCCTTCGGAGAGATGAGTTTTTTTTACATTTTTTACAGCCTGAGGCTGTGCAGTTTTAGTTTTTTCTTTCTTCCAAAGTTTGTTGCATATTCGTATTTTCTGTTGGTTTAACTTAGTGTTAACTAAGTTTCCAAGAAAGGAGGAAAAGTCTGAGTGGTTTTTATGGGAACTGAGTATTGAGATGCATGGTCTGGAGAATTTTTCTGTTGGATTGTAAAGGAAGGTTCCATGAGAGGGGAAGAGTTATGGGAACTGAGTATTGAGATGCATTGTCCAGAGAATCAGATCAGGTCGGTATCAGGCGTTAATCACCAGGTTGTTAGAGTGCCTATCTTGCTTAGGTGGGCCTTGCTCTCCTTGGTGCCATTCCTGTTCTTTTGCAAATCACGCTTTCTCCTTCTGCTCCTGGATGTCGTGCTGCAAGTCCTCATTGTGAGTGCATTTGAAATCTGTAACAATTTTTTGTTTCCCTTTCTGTTTATATACATGTACAATAAAACACGAATTATGCAAACATGTATTACACCTCAAATCAGGAATCCACATGTTCATGTACATATCACACACCAGACACAAAGAGCCACAGACAACAGTGGCATACAATAGGACATGTATGCCTTTGATTCCTTCTCTGAATCTTAATTGTCTTTCTGAAAGACATTTCTCTCCATTTTTAAAGTTAAAAAGTGTATTTTACTATTATTATACAACTGACAAGGTGAAATTATTGCAAACCAACATCCTATACAACTTTTTAGCTCATAAAAAACTGAGATTTTTCTTCTTTTACCTCATGCTTTCTGAGAACTTTTTCATGGTGTATTTGCTATTTTTCATCATTAAAATGAAGTGGCCAGGGCAGGGGGACTGGAACTTGATGATATTTAAGGTCCCTTCCAATTCAAACCATACTTTTATTCTAGATTCTGTGATTTTGAAACTCTCTAAACAAGGTCATTAACACTTCCAAGAAGCATAATGACTCTTTCTGATATACCAGAAACATAATGATTTCACAAATGCACTTTCCCCCCCACCTAGATAAGGATTTATATAAGTGTGTACTTATATTGAACTATCAATTCTTCACTCTAGGAGCTCTATTACAAGGTGTAGTTTGCTGGCATGCCTTGTAGGCTGTTAAGATATTTATTAGTATCTCAATGACAGTGGTAAGAAATAAGTCACACATTTCATTAATATGTAATTATTAGTGATCATTTGAATACCAGAAGGTTTACCAGGCTGAACAAGTACAGGAAGTATAATCCAAGACATGAAATTATTAGTACAGAATGCAAGACCTATTAATGTTTTAGAGTCAAATGAACTAAATGGAATGACACTTGGCTTTCCTTGAACTAAAGCTTAATACCTTTATCTCTCTCTTTCCAAGGGCCTGATCCCAAAAGGAAATCTTTATTACAACATTCCCACACTGATGGCAAACATAATCTTCACCTATTCACTTAAATACCAGTAGAACTTGAACAGATTTTTCATTTGTTAAGCTGAGCTCCTGCTTCCCCTCTGTAGAAATTAGCACAGCAGGCTCTGAGTCACCAGAATACCATGATCTACAGTCAGAAATGGGGCTGTGATTCCTCTCTAATGACAGAGCTTAAGAACGTGGAATACCTAGTGACAGCTGCTATGTGAAAATAATCAGCCCTAAATCATTGGGAATGATCTCACAGCAGGCTTCTATTGTTCAATAGCAAATGTTTAGAATAACAATTTTATTGGTGCAGAAAGGAAAAATAATTAAGCAGTAAACAGTTTGTCAGAAACCCCACAGCAACTTTGATTAGGGTTACACTGTTACTAACATACTCTAGGGACAGAGAATAATATTTGTGATTTTTTTCATCCAAGACTAGAACATGTTGCTGTTCTTGTTGATTTCATTTTTCTTCCTTTCTTTGTAAATGCTTAATAATAGGAAATGAATTATTTATGAAAGTACAGACTTGAAATGCTGACCTGCAACTTCAATGTAGCATTAGAAATCAGCGATTTTACCTCCCTACAACCAACATGCTCTTGTGGTTTCACTGAAAGTCACAGAGTTCTGTTTCTGAGAGTTTTTCATGCCTCTGTATCATCAAACCTTTGCTTCTGCAGAGGGTTCAACAGAGGCCATAATAAGCTCATCAAAACAAGTAATGACACACAACTGGACATTTTCAACACATGCTTTTGCAGTAGGATCAGAGTATGGTCCTCCTGAGCTAAAGTCATCATCATTGTAATAATAAAGCATTTTAAGTGCCTGAAAAACACACAGAGAAATTTGATCCAATGGCACTGCTCTCTGAGCTTGTGATATATGCTTAGAAGTGTTATAAATTTGTATTGTGATATTGGCTTTCGCAGGTACTAAGATGAATATTATATGTTAAATACTTTTTAGCTATGTATGTACTTTTTTTCTTGCTAACGAGTTTTAAGCTTAAAAGTATTTTCTAGGTACAAAGCAAGGAAACCCCAGAGGGCAAAGACAGTGGGGCCCAAGCTGCTTACCAGGAGAACAATAGAGCCCAAACTATTATCAGCAGAAAATATGAAGCCCAGCTGCTCTCAAAGGAAGGATAAGGGGCCCGAACTCTTATCAATACTGACCATTTGCAGAAGAAAGGAAACCAGACTCAAAATAATGGTGGTCAGCAAAAATAATGATGACCAGCAAGAATAATGATGACCAGCAAAAATAGTGCTGACCAGCAGAAAATAAAAATTGTGCAAGAGCATATTCTAAGAAGGCGGAACTAGGGAGGGGACATGTTTTGAATATGCATAAAATCCTCACAGCAGGAGGGGATAAAAACAGTGTTCCCAAGATACCAGGTGTGTTCCTAGCAACCTACCAGGGCACCCGGCCGTTTTAACCCTTTGCTTTATTTCTTTTGTCTCCTAATTGTCTTTTGTTTATATTAAACTTTTTATAATTTATTAAGTGAATCTCATTTTTAATAGAAGAATAACCTTTTAATAAATAGGGATGATAATTCCATCCTTATCTAAAAATGAGAAGGAAATTAGTACCTTGCATGCATTTTAATTGTTCAGTTTCCCCGGTAGCTGGCATGGAAAGGGTTAATGTGAAAGCATAAATTCACTGCATTCTTTACTACTGTTTCAGACTGTGATTGGATTAACTGTGGTAAATGAAGAATCAACTAATTAAAAGAAAGATTTTTACATCCTTCTTTCAGTTCTCTTTTAGTAACCCTTTAGACAAACCCTTTTTTTTAGTTCATTTAGACAAAACTCCCCAATTTCTCTGGTCCCAGGACACACAGAGGCCTCCTTTCTTTGCACTGAAGAGGCCTGTCACTCATAAACACTAAAATGTATTTTGGGAAAACAAACCACTGATTTAAATATCCCATTTGGGGAACCCCACTGAACATTTTGGTAGAGCTGAGACAAGATGTGGTCCAATGGATTTTTTTGGAACATATTCCATATTCATATGACACACACACACACACATGGATTCAAATATGTTTGGACTAAAGAGACAGTGTTTTTAATCAGTTTTTGGTTTCTTTTCAAAGAAAGAAAACAAATTCTTCAAATTGGAGCTTTTTTCTTTTTTCAATGGTACACATTATTTTGGAGTTTTCCTCAGTAACTTTGTCAGCAAGAAACCTGTGCTCTGAAAATTGTATGTGATGCTTTTGTCTTGATTGACTTTAGGCAAGAACAAATGTAGTCAGGCTCAAAGCCAGGGACTGATTTTGAAGTTGAATGATGTTTAGTGAATCACTTCATTGCAGGTATGCAATTTAACAAAAAAAGAGTTGAAAAGAAAGTTGTCGCTTTCATGACCTTTATAACATCTCTTTTCTAAAAACTACCCAAACCTGGCTTTATTTCAGGTGAGAAAAGGCTGTATCTGTAATGCTGTTCTAAATATTTCACTGATGTATTTTCTTTATTTAACTCTGCTAATTTTTTATCTATAGTGATTGCTCAAACCCGGAGATGGGATTTGGATGCCACTCAGGAAAGACATGTCCCAGAGCATTTGGTTACAAAGCACATTAGGACATGATTCTGTTCTTTATTTCACATGATGAGCTGCCTGAAGGAGGATAAATGGCTCATAAAGTTCTCAATGGCCTAAAAGCAGGACCATCTGTTGAAGTCATCAGTGACTTTGTGCCTGAGCTTAGCAGCTGGGAAGCCTTCAATTCATCAGCTCTTCTTTAATCAGCTAGGTATCTCTGAAGTCAGTGGGAATTATTGTAATGGATGCTGGAAAAGCTGAGACAATGGTAAGAGCTTTCCCCATTTTGAGGTGATATTCATATTTCAACAGATTTTTGGCTCTTCCGGTACCTGGCCCTCTCTTGCTAAAACTGCTCCACATCTGTTCATGTTGTTCAGAGAGATTTGTCAGAATAATAGAAAGTGATAAAGATCTACTGGACCTTTACATTTTATACTGCTGGTAAATTTGAATACTCAAATTCACATATGTGCCTCTAATGAATCCTTGCTTGTGAATGCCATCACCCTTGGGAAGAGAAAATATAAAATGCCAAAGAAAAGAAAGAAGAATGTGGTTTTCAAGGCCTATGAAAGACCAGAAAATTCTGTTATCCGTTCCTACTTTATCCACATGTGCATGTGAAGGTAGATTAATACTTTTAAGCTGAATTACAGACCTGGAGTAATCTTTAAAGTCTGCAATCATTACTTGAGGAAAGGAAATCAAACACACAGCAATGGATGCTGAGGGTTGGTTGTTTTAACTGTTTTCTAGGGGAACGATGGGTATAGGAGTGCACCTTAAATCTACATTCTCTGAGAGGTGTATTTTTTTGAATTCTGATGTTGTATATTCCTAGTTGAATTCTCCTCAAAATGTTGCAAAAACACCTTTGAAATTTATTCCAGGAAACTAGGAGGAAAGAAGGATGCCAGTCATTCCTGTAAAACATCTCAGCTGCTCTTTTGCCTGGTTTTAGAGATTAAATTATTAATTATTAAAGTAATCTAAAAATTACAAAAAAAAATAAAATCTAGCCCTTGCCCTGACAGGATTTAAATATGGAGCTCATATTTTCTAAACCTCAGTGTTGCATAAAAACTGTAATGACAACAATTTATAAATCATTTTTTCTTCATGTTTTTGTCTTTTCTTTTTTGCCAAAATATATGGAAAATCAATTAAGAGTCTGTTTGTACTTCACCTCTATGTTGCTTATGTCTCATTTACCTGGAATACTGCACAAATCCCCAGCAAAGTATTGGCACACAAGTTTCAAAAGTGTCATTATGAGGGAAATGTACTGGAAGTGCACTGATAATTTAATTGTATTCACATAAGTGAAAGACTTTTATATAAATATTGGAGCACATAGGGCTACTGAAACTTAAAGTAATTTGCTTTTCATAACATGCAAATTCAAAACCTAAGAATGGAAAATATCCAATCTATTTATCAAAACTGAAGGAGATGAAATCCTGCAGAAGTTCTTTATCTTTTTGAAAAAAACCAAACAAGGTCATAAATTTATTTGCATATCCAGAATAAGAGTTAGTAATATTCAACACATGTTCTTTGTAATACTTTGTAAGGTTACAGCAGAGAGGTAATATCTACTAAATATGAAATATTTCAAGTGAAGTTGGGTGGGGATTTTTTATTTTCTATGCTTATTATGCATCGTTTCAACCCAGGAAGGTTCAACAATTATGAGAAATAGCTATATTTGTATTTTGTTTTAACATATGAATCCACATCTTTAATTCATCTGTCTTGAGAAATGGAATATAATTTAAAAATAGTATAAAATCATAACAATCTCACGCTACTTTTTCTTTCTGAAGTCTCACAGCTTGAGGATAAAAGTACTCATATGGACTACAAAACCATTCTTTTATGTATTATAATCTCAGGACATATTTTTAACCTCTCACCGTGCAGAAAAGAACTTGAAAAGTATTGTAAATGCTTACTCTCATGATTAATACCCAGTGGGGGGGGGAATAAGTAGAAATTATATGATCTAATTATTTTAAATAGCCTGTAATTGTGGATTCCACATCCTTTATTTGTTCATAGTGGAAAAATATCTCAAAGACGTGAACAAAGCAGTGGATGTGCACTGGACAATGAGGAAAATCTGATTTTTGAGTGTCCTGTTGTGATTTACATTAACAGAGTGAGATTTGTTTAATTTTGTTTGATGGTGTACATATAACCTTTTTCAACTTCTGCATGAATCCAGATAAACAAAGATGACATCTGTTGGTGAGTAAAATTATGTGATATGTGCAACAGCAAACGTATTAGAAAGTGCTGCATGCTTCAAACCCATCTTGTGGGATGCCTTGGTTCGAAACAGCCATCATTCACAGTGTGAGACTAAAAATACACAAATTTTTTTTAGTATGTACAGGCAGTCAACAGAACTCACTGGCTAAGTGGTAGGAATATCCTATTATCAATAGAGGACCTGAAAAATTAACTTTATAGAGAGATTTTTCTCCACTTTTTCCATTCTACTGAGAAACTTAGAGGTTATTGGTTATTCTTGTCAACTGCTGGGGTTTTTTTGTGATTGTTTGGTGGTAAGAAGCCTCAAGGCAAAAGCCTTGAAAGAATTCCCTTTGCAGTCAGCCATATCACAGATAATCTTTAACTGGAGGGTCAACGGAGTGCTGTAGTTGTCACGGTAAGTCACTGATGATTTCAGCTTTCTTCCTCTTCTCACTCAAATAGAGAAACCTCCTGCTGAGGGATGGACACACTGAGCTTTGTGAACAAGGAAAATTATCCAGGCCGTGCAAAAAGGACTGGGAGAGTTACAGCTCACAGGGATACAGAAGTCTGCACCCACCCCTGGAGTATGGAAGCATTTCCTGTTGAAGAGGCCACTATTTTGTATAAAAATCACAGTGTATTGCACGTTTTCAAGGTGTCAGTCACTGAGTTTTAAGATGTCTGTGCAGTTGCATGTGGCAGAAATCCCTCACAGATGAGTCAAAGGAATGCAACCAATGCAGCAACTGTTAAGCAGCTGTTTTGAAGTGAGATGTTTCTCTAACATGCATTAATATCTCACCTACCCATCCTTGTAGAACTCTTGTGTTATAACTTCAGTGAAAGAATGGTAAGAATCAGTCAAAAGAATCCAGTTTGGCATGCCTCTCCCTCTTACAGGTTCCTTGATGCCAATATTCCTCTGCCTTCTAAACTCAGTTCTCTCTACTGAGTTTACTGGCAGACCTCCAAAATGTCCCTTTTTTTTTTTTCCTATACAATATTCCCTCCTGCTCAAGACATATTTTCTCTTCTGACAGCAGTACCCAATCCTTCCTCTCTGCACTTTCTCTTACAACTCAGTAAGCCCTGGGAATTGCTCTGTACAACTTGCCAGTCAATTAGAAAGTCAAAAAGTCAGGCTTTCCTGTTAGGCAGTGCTGTGTGGTCCTATTCCCTGCTGCAAGACTGGGTCCTGCTGTGTGTGACCCTTGGCTGCTGATTGTTTAAGATGTAGGAGCAGGGGTAGCATTGAGAACTGCCCAGCCTGCCAGGAAAGATGTGATTTTTCGGTAGGAACTAAACTGCATTGCTGGACTGGACTGTTGAAGTTATCCTGCACATAAAAGGCATTGAATCATCAGAGGATGATTCTCAGAGGACTGCTTAGAGAACATCTAACATGACAAGGACCAGCAAAATATAATGACTTCACAAAACAGAATTGAGGTTTAGGCTTGTATTTCAAAATAGAATTACTTTTGATGGTCTTGTAATTGAAAGGTTGTTCTGCAGCTGACAAATTTTATGAAGGAATCAATGTACCCAAGGAAAGATTGGTAGGGCCACTCTAGATTTGACAAACACTTTCCAGAAACTGACTTTTTTGTTATTGAGTCCATGTATAAATATAAAATGTTTTAAGGATTTTTTCTGGAAAAATTTGGTGACCATAATTACCAGGGTGTTTAGAAGTGTCTAGGCATGACCTTGGACTTGAAGTTTTTTTGTCTTTTCCTAAAGACAGAAGTAAAGAAGAAGAAAAATACACTCCTAGGGGCACAAGGATGGAGGATAAGCTAGAAGTTGTATATTCTACAGCACAGATAATTATTCAAGGATCTGGTTGGTATGACTATGTATCTTTTTCCCTCAAATGTTCCAGAACTTCTTGTTGGTTGAGATGAATAAACTGGATTTTTTTCAAATGATTTGGTTCTATTCCAGATGGTTAAGCTCTGTAGCTACTTGAAATGATATTCTATGTTGTTGCATTTTGAAGAGCCAGCTCCCCATAGAAAAAGAAGGGGAAAAAAAATCAATATTATTTCATGGTCTGGAAAAGACATTGTTGCTCTTTACTGCAGAAGAGGATGTCAGTGTAACTTCATAAAGTGAGATGATATCTTGACTTACCAACCTAGGTGCTTGCTTGCTTTTTTATGACAGTTCTTTTCCCCCTTTTCCTAGCAACCAAGGAACACAATGTTATCAGGCTAAGTGAAGTAGGCTCTACTCAACAGGAATTAATCTCTCTTTGCAATATAGAAACAGGTTTTCTGAAGTCTTAGGTCCACTTACACACACAAAGACACCTACAAGCCTTGGGGTATGGATGAGGCTGTTCTAGGTATCCCACTTTAAAATCAAACCCTTAGGGACGACCAGAAAATAGCCGGTGTAAAATGGGAACAATTTCTTATCTCTTTTCAGAATTCCATGCGTTTTTTTCCTCAAACCTTATCTCTTTCATTCTCTCTGATGTTTTTCTTTCTTTCCTGCCTTTCATATTTCAGTGTAACTCTGAAGTTTAGACAATTAAGGAAATAATATACTTTTTGTGTTATATTCTATGAGGGCAGCAAATATGTTTCTGCATTTTCTTTCAAAATACCTATTTTAAATAACTTCGAAAATCTAGTAACAATCATGTTCACAGGTATTTCACTAGGATACAGTTTTCTTACTTTTATTTCAAAATTAAAGATTTATCCTTCTTAGGTAAACTAAATATTATCTATTATAATGAAAATATGAATTTACAGATGGATATTATGTTTATTCTCTTTAATATCAGAGGGTACATTTGCTTTTGCATCTTCACACAAATAGTATCACACCAGGAAATATTTATGGGTTTGGATAAGTTTGAAAGGGCACTTTTAGCAAGATATTATTAATCATTCTCTAGAGTATGGGTCAGATTCCTCATGACCTTTGGGGTGAAGTAGGTTGTCACATTTTATACTCTATCCTTACAAACAAACAGTATTCAAGCAATTAAATATTTTTCTTGTGTTTCCCATTCCAGATTTTTGATGAGTCTTAGTAACAAGATTTTTGAAAGGACTTTATCAGTTCTTATTGGATTGTGGAGCTCAGTTGATCTTCTAAAAATCAGACCTTCAACAGAGGATCAAACATTGCTTAGCAGGTAGATTAATTCTAGTTTCTTTCTGCCAGTGTTATTTGAAGAAGTATCATTAACCACCAGTTAGGTTCTAACTTCAGCTATGCAAGATCAGAGGGATAAAAATACCTTTTTTTTAAAAATTTTTTTTGACCTTTTGTTGAGTGAAGAAAACAAGTAAAGCTACCAAATGTTCCCTGCTTTCAGTTGCATTTAAGCTGCATTCCTTGAAGTCTGAAGGTGGAAAAACTAGTTCATACTGAGATCATCCAAAAGATAAAAAGAACTGCTGTGATGCAAAATAAGGAAGAAGACAAGCCCTACTTTTTCCCCTCTCACAAAATTTTCTTCCCTCTTGTTGTTACAGTGAGTGTTTTATCCCACCTTGATCAATTCTGAGTAATCAGAATTGAGACACAGAGAACTGTATTTCACTTAAAAGAGTGTCAGGGAGAAAAACATGCTGCAGATTTTGTTCCCAAATCAAAAGGAAGATGTGTTTCTGATATCAGAAAACCTTATTTTACAAATGATATAATATTTGGGACATACCACTTTTTTTGGTTGAACATGTTTGTCCATATGAGAAGCAATGATGTGGACAATACCAAAAGATATCACAATGTGATGTGTCAGAAAGAAAAAGTCCAAAATATATCCACTAAAATCTTTGACAGATCCCTTGTTTTGAAAAAAAAAAAAAAGAAAAATGGAGTACAACCTATCTTTTCAGAGATATTTATGTTTTTCATCAGTTTTATGGGCAAATTCTAAGAGCTTATTGGCCCACTATCAGAAGTTTATTAACTCCCCCTCTCACATGACACAGTTTTGTTTTTCAACATCTGGCTTCTAACGCAGTAGTGACATTGACAGGATTTATATGTGTGTCTTTTGCCAATGAGCAACACCTTCCTGGTTGAAATGCCTAAATTTAGACCCAAAAAGTAAAGCATTCAGCTGAAAAAACTGAGCTTTTGAGTATCTTTAAGGTTAGCCTACAAAAACTGCTTCTTTGGATACAATATTTAAACAGATCACAGAACAAATCAATCTAAAAGGATTTAAATTCCTTGAGTTTCTGTGCTGATAGGTCACTGGTACAACTTAAGTGACAGCAAAAGACATGATAAGGAAATAAGTAAAATATGACAATTATGAAAACTTCTGTACCTGAGTCAACCAAAAAAAAGAGAAAGAAATTATGAACAGAGGAAAATCTTAAAGGAGTTCTTCTGATTCTTGAAGACCATTCTTTGAGTTTGCCAGCAGAAAAGGACCAGTGTAGTAATAGCCAAGGTATTAATTTTGGCATTGTATGAATGGAAACTACCATTCTTTAAATGTCTATTGCAGTTTAATAAACTTCAAAACAAATGAGTGTGCTCAAGAGGAATTGTAGACATTTTAAGCTGCAGGCCAAAAAAATTTAGATTGAATGGGTTTGTGCAGGATAGGAAAAAAAGTCACAATAGACAGCAGGGAAAAATGTATAGAAATTGTGTGATAACAACTGATCTGTCAATTGTGAGGAAAGACTAAGGACTGGTGAAGACTCTGGATACAGGTATAAGTTATTTTTCTCTTTTTTTTTTTTTTTTTTTCCCCAGAAATAGAGAATTTCACTGAAAGTTAAATTCTACTCTGCTTATATGTCAAGCAGTAGGAAAAGCTTTGACTTGTATAAAGTTTACCTCAGCGGCTGAGGTTCCAGTGTAAGAGCTGGAATCCAGCTTGATCAAATTAGGCAGTCTAAATTGTGATTATCTTGCTCACAATGTGATCAGTGAGGGCAGGTGGATATCTGATCTGTCTGATTCATTCAGTCTTCCCGTGGGAGGGATGAGACGTCAGCGCTTGTCCATTGACCTGTGCCATATCCCAAAAAAGACAAAGAGTGATTCCTGGTACAGTTCCTCATCAGGGAACTAGTTGATTAGTTTTATCTCTGACCCTGGAAACAAATTTCCAGGCTCATGAAGGACAGGAAAGTGACCGAGAACAGCTACCACGTATTTACCAGGGTTAAATTGTGCTAGACCGGTGTGGTAGAAATTATTAGATCTGTGGACAGCAGGTAGACCAAGAAAGTGGCTTGCTCACCTTGACACCAGCAAGGCTTCTGTCTGACACAGCATCTTCCTACTTGGAATGCCAAGATGTGGACTGGTGAAATAGGAGGTGTTTTAGGGACTGGCAGGACTGTTGAGCCTGAAGGGGTAGGTGTCACTGAGTGTCACTGAGCTCTTGTGTGTGAGAAACATTCCTCAGGGTATGAGCATCAGGAGGATGCTCAAAGGCAGTTCAGCTGACTGGAGGAGGGGGACGATGACAAATTTAGAAATTTCAACATCAAAAGCCCTGTGTTGGTTACAGAAATATGATACAGCAGCCACACGTCTCCTTATGCCTTGATGCAAATTTTGACAATATGCTCTTGTTAAGAGAGGTGAGGAGGAGGGAGAAGAGACAGCTATCTTTGTGTAATACAAAAATAAAATAATTGTAAAAAGCAAAACAGCAAGATCAACATCTGTTTTTTTGGAGAAAGAGACAAGTTAATTTCTCTTGCATTTACTGATATTTATAAGGCTGAAGAGTATTGGCAGGCAGCTTTGAAATCCTTGACTCTCAGCTACTTCCAAGCAAAAATGCAATGCATTTCTGAATAATTACTTGTCATCCACAAGCATATAGTTGACTAAGTGATACCTGAAAAAGTTTTCAGGTCTAGAGGGTTTGGCAAATTTCAGGTTATTTGCTGCTCCAGTGGTTAATGTCAGGAACCTTTTAATACTACAGTAAGAATTTTGTGATTCTTAGCAGGACTGTTATCCATGCGAGCGAAGAATAGTCCATTCATAAGCTTTAGCAATAAAGCCTAGAAAAGGATTTTTCCTAGGGTTTAAATTACTAGAAGGAAGTCTTGGCTGCTAGAACTCTAATTGGGCTATCAGTGTAAGCATATTTTACTTCAGATCACAAACAAAACAGGAAGTCATTCTAACCCATTGTAAGAAAGCATTACAAGACTTCAAGGATGTGAGACACTGGTCTGTTAAATCTTCCCTTGTATTAACAGTTGCAGTCAGATTCCTGCCTTTATCACTGAGGTGGTAAAGTTATATAAATATTTTAACAGGCATTTCTGCTATGGTGCTTGGAGAAATTGCTCATTGAAATGCTGAAAGTGAACTTGTGGGTAGTCCATCAAACTGAATATAATGCACAGTGGCTTGAATCACAAGAATAAGAAACAATAAAAGTTTGGTAGAGCTTTTCTAAGAGGTGAAAATACAGCTTTAAAGAGTTTTTCACTCTGGATTTCCATAGAGCTACTCGACAAAGGAATGTTTATTAGAATTTTATGCATAGAGATATAATGTGCAAGGATTTATAAGGCTCTATGGGCCTTACAGGAGCTGTTGGAGCTCATGACATCACATAGCTAAATTTTGACAATTCAACAGCTTCAAATGCCTTAAATGAGTTCAGTTACATTATCATGTCGATATATAAACATGATACTGAGATTAAAAATCTCATATAGTCATGCAGCAAATGTGAAATTATTATGGGCTTGATTAAAGTCAAATAAACATTTGAAAAAGAACATAATTTTTGCTTTGTGGGTGTGATATCTAATAATGCTACATTTAGTGTTGGAGAAGACCAGCAATGATATTAAGATGCTGTGCAGGAAGTCTGTGATGGAAACAGATTCTGAGTGTCAGATCAGTACTTCAAACATCCTTCAGTGGATAACAAAAAAGCTGTTCAGCTGTGCTGATAGCAAAAGTTCACAGGTCTCTTAACCTTAGCTGGACATTTCTGATTATAGACACTCACAGGGACTGTTAAAGTACAAAACACTTCCTTTCTAAGGTAATTAGGTTTTGTTTTACACTTAAATTATACAACATTATTACATCGTAGTTGTCTTTCAAGGGATGATATAAAATGGAGACATAAATTGTAAAATAGTCAAAATTTCCAGGCCCAGTAGGACCTTACACAGAGAACATGAGCTTTCTCAAAAATGTCTAATGTAGACTAAATCAAGAAAAAATAATGGTGGAAGTACAATGATGCAAGATGGCTACTCAACTTCCACATTATCATTGAAGCTCTACCTTTGAAAATAAAGGAAAACAGGAAAATTCTTCAGTATGTTAACTAACAAATATTGAAGCCAGAATAAAAAATTGATTTCCACTATATTTTAATAAATCCTATCACCACATTCCTTTTCTTCTTTTTTTATTGAATGTATTTATCACCTTAGAACTGTTCATTTTTTGAACTCTCTTTAAATATTTAAGTCTATTTGGATTAAAAAAATTTAAAAAATGTGTAAAAGACAATTTTTACTTACAAAAATCTCATCAACATCAGCAAAAAACCCAAGGCTAGAACCACAAAAAAACCCAAACAAAAACTATACAAACGGAAGGAAAATTAATCCTCAGTTTGGACGATGTATTTTTGAACCAAGGCTGTAAACTGCAATAGGTGTCACAGTTTTTTAAGGTGGTATTGTTTTTTGAGGTATGATAATTTACAGATTATTGCATTACATAGGCAAAAATATTTTTTAAAAATAAACAACAGATAGGTCACTATTGCATTAATTAGATAAATGAAACTTACTTAATATATAGAATTAATTCTCTGTATTCGCAGAATTCATTCTCAGAATTAAGTGTACAGAAAGGAGAAACCATGGCAAAAAATAACTGAGTGCCAATAAACAATTACTGCTGCAATAAAACATGAGCTCAATTTCATCTTGCACCTTGGCAAAGCTAGTTCTTCAGTGTTTTCACACTTTTTTGAGAAAATTCTTCAAAATAGTTGTGTTCGTGCATATAGTTTAGAATGGCCAGTAAAAGAGCTGGGCTAGTTAGGTACAAATAAACATAAAAAAATTAGTCAAATCAATTTGGGTAACTGAAATTTAAATGTTACAAAGTTTATATGACAATGAAATAATGTGGAAACATCTCAGGGCTCCAGGATTAGCTGCCAGTGGAAAACTGATGAAACCATTGGACAAATTCAAATTCAGCTCCAAGCCAGCAGCATTGTAAGAACTTATGATAAAACTGATAAAGAGCAGTTTGAAAGTTTCAGCTGCAGTCCTGGACTTAAAAATATGGCATGAAGTTTTTTGTGGTTATTTATTAATTGGTCTTACATGGGATCTGAATGATGTGATACATGGAAGATATAAGTTAAATAGTTCAACGGTAGACTTTTTTTTTTTTAAAAAAAGAGCTGCATGAGAATTATTTTTAAAAATTTAACTGCCATTTCTTCTTATCAAAATACAGTAAGGCCTCTATTTATTAAATTAATCTATTTAAAATAAATGGCAAAACACTCAGCCAATATCATATTCAGTGAATTTTTTTACAACAAAATGAAATAGAATAAAATTAGAAGGTAGAAATTGGAGTTTAGGAAGGGTAGACTGAATTTACCACCACAGGAAAGAAGAGGTTAATCTGCATTTAAGAGAAAAAACCTAACAAGTAGAGGGAGTAGCATTCTTAGTGCAAAAAAAGGTAGACATTCCAGGATTTGCTATGAGCCACTGAACAGAAGATTAATCTGTGTCCATCTCTTAGGAAGACTGATGGTGCTCTGCTGCTCGTTAATACCAAGTCCTTTTTCATCCAGAGAGTTGTCTCTGTGACGTGTCTACAACTTTCCAAGGTTACTGGGTTTATGATAGATAATAATTCGACAATTCTCCTTCTGTTGCTTGAAGTAACAGTCTTTCTACCCTAAAATACAAATTAATGGCCGTCAGTATTTACTGGGGATACTTCCAACTCATAGAAGTAGACTGGGACCCAGGGGATTCTTCCAAAGGTTGCTTTAATTTGATAATTTGGTAACAGCAGACTCCCATACATCTGGCAAATATGAATGTGAAAAATATGCTAATTGGAGAAACAATCCAAATTATTGCAAAAGTTAAACAGAAAACTGAAAACAAAAAAATGCCTCACTAAAATCAAGCATTGATTCTTCTAGTTTCTGTGTTCAGATTGTTGTAACAGTACGGTCTGTATTTTTTTCATTGGCCACCTACAGAGTGTGTCGTAGCTAAATCTGTTTTTGACAACTACGTGATCATGAGCCAGCTGAAGCTGGTAAGAAATTATTCATTATTGTAATCTCTCTTCCAAGGTAGAAAAATTATATAGGAGCCTAGAAAGGATGGAGGGGTTATTGTGTGTCTCAAACAGCAACAGCCAGATGGATGTTGAGCCAGCTATGGATGGTTGGTAACAACATGCCATGAGAAAGGACAGGATGTGGCTGGAGAAGGAACCTTGCAGAAGTAGGACATAATTTCTTTGATATAAAAATCCTTGTTCTGGTTCCTGGAGATAAGCACAACACAGTACAATGCCAGGGCATGCATGAGATCCAGAAGTAGGCATGGGCTGTAGGGAAAAAGGCCACCAAAGACCCCCAAACCCCACTGACTCATTTCCAGAAATGTCTCTAGCAATGGACTGTGAAGGACAATGATTTGCATAGAAATCAAGAAAATTATCTTCAGGACAGGGAAATCTTTCTATAAAAGGTGCCCTCACCAAGCCCTGGTGCATGTGCCCCAGGACCCTGCACACCCCATCAGCTGGACTGATGCTGGAGCCAGGACTGGTGACCTCTTCTTTTCTCTCTCTCTCCCTCTCTCTAATCCATTCTCCTCCCTGTCCCTTTTTACCCTATCACTTTATCTAAACCCACTGCTGTGCACTTATACTAGAGGTCAGGGACTGCCACATCAATTTCCATGCCAAGTGTGCAATTTACTCATAAAATATTATTCTGGTTTTGTGGACCCTCTGACTTTTGCCATTCCTTTCAACCATGGGCATCTACGAGTCTTGTCTACTCCCTTCCCCTTAAGGGGTGGGGTGCCACAGATTATAAAGTCACCTGAACAAAATGTCTTAATAGGAATATTGGTCAAAGTTTATAGCTGTCATTCTCTGTTTCTGAGGATCAGTCTTATTTGATCTGTGGAAGATCAAGGAAGTTGCTGATTAGAAGGCAGAAATTTGCACAAGTTGTCAAAATACAGATTTCTGATCTGTAACTACCAAGTTAGACTTTTCTCCTCAGGATTTTTCTTTCTTTCTATCTATCTATCTATCTATCTATCTATCTATCTATCTATCTATCTATCTATCTATCTTTCTATCTTTCTATCTTTCTATCTTTCTATCTATCATCTGTCTGTCTGTCTCTCTGTCTATCTTCGGCAATGCTGTGCCATAACCCCTCACACATGGTTCTCTGGATATCATGTAAATCATTTCAGCATCCAAGTTATTTATTTTTATTTTTAACCAGAGGATGATAACTTTATTTTGGGCACAAATAGTGCCAGTGGCTTTAGTTCATCTTGTTACTAGTGGATTTTGAATCTAGGACAAAATTTTCTTATGGCTAGGGCTCTTGTTTGCAAAAATTTATATCCAGAGATTTCTTTGTCTATCCATAATGTGGTGGTTTTTAGCACTAGCTAAAACCTCAATTTAAACCAGTAGTACAATTCAGGTTTGATGCTCAGTTTACTTTGAACTGATATTTTATATCCTCTCTTTTATTTTTAAAATCTCAGCTAAACTTGAAATAGCAAAAAAGTCTGGAATTAACATTTACTTGTTAGAGTTTAATTATTTAAGCTGTGACTGCCTGAGGGAATATAAATGAACCAAAGGTAAATGATAAAAGGCTCAAATCACTGGTTGGGCACTTATTCTTTCTTTATTGCCTTCCATTTTTTTAAATTTTAGTATAACTTTTAAATAAACTGAAATAATTCATGACCTGTGATTTATCCCCTCTGTTTTGCTTAGAATATCTTTATACATAAATTGTGTTTGTCAATGTTATCAGAGATGCAGTTCAGCATTTTGTGAAGACTTTGCTTCCATGTCCAGCAAAAGCAATCCATACTTCAGCTTTGTCTTCAGCTAAGTATTTTGAATCACAGTCAACTGATAATCTCCCTAACAAGTAGCTAAACAAATAAAAAAGTTAAGTCCTTAACATCAGATGCACTGATAATGGGATGAAGTCACATAAGGTTATTTATAAAGACGTTAACTAAGGCTGAATGCATAACTTTGGGACATATTTTGCTTCTAGTAGGCTAAAAATGTGACTGTCATTTATCATGGAAAAAAATATTAGTTTTGGACAGTCTGGAGGTGTTTACAGTTCTAAACAGAATTAAATTATTACTACATGAGTACTGTTTTAAAAATTGTACTGTTCCTGCGATTTGTAGATTTGGACATCAAACTAAAAACCACAAGTTATTCATACAGACCTGGTTTTTGACACTGCTGAGAGGTAGATGTTGTAAGCTAAGGATGTACTGGAACTGTGGGTAGTATTTTCCATTTATATTTTGTTAACAACATTTTTTAATTTAGAATAAATTTGTCTGTGAATGAACACAGCCTTCCCTCAGTTCCACAGTTTTCTCTCTTGCAATGTTTGGGATGAGTGGGCTATGTTTTTTTTGCGGCATCCACTGCTTTTAGACTTCAGTTGCTTCTGTGTTTATTAATGAATGGGATTATTTTCCTTATGGTTTATATCATTATTAACCTCTCTGTGCAGAATTATACCTGGGAAATAGGGATCCTTTGACTGAATATCAGATTTAAGTATGCCAATCAATCATTTTTTATTAAAAATTTCCCAGGTTTCAAAGATTTAACAAACTGAACTTGGGTAAAATTTGGGCTGTTTTCATCATACTTTTGCCTACCTAGAGAAACAGAAAAAAAAGAAAAAAAAAAAAAATTATTGATAATTTCATACTATTAAAATTCTTACACAGTTTAAATGAAATAGAATATTTTCTCTCCATTGTCTAGAACAAAATAAAAAAAATGAGGGGTTTCCTAAGTGCAGTTTACAAATGATTCTGGACTGATGTTCAGCAAATACAGGTGCTTTGTCTGAGCAAAGGTTATCTTGCCTAAGCTCATCTCTTCAGAGCAAGGAGGTTGTTGACATTTTTAAGAAAATCTATAGCAAACTGAAGTCCATGAGGGAATCATAGCTTTAATTTGAAGCAGCTGGATAGCCATAAAAAAAAATCTATTTGATTTAACAAAGGACAAAAAAAATATGCTAATACTAAGGCATAAGGCTTGACATGGGGTGCTGAAATCCTACAGCAGTTTATAATCCAGGCGTGCTGCAAAAAATCAATGACTTTGTTCAAGTCAGTGTGTATGGGTATTAGTCACATGAATCCTAGCAGTCAATAAGATTTCCACATATCTCCAAACTGTGCTTTGAGAGTGCAGTTCTTATCCAGAAGTCTGAAGCTGATGCAAGAAAAAAAATTTCCCTTGATTTCACCATGCAGTGAATAGGACATTTGTGAAGAGCATATCTGTTCCAGGCAGCATCCCTAAAAAATCCATTTTAGGACAGACATTTTACCAAGGAAAGAAGGATTAGAGGGTTTAAAAGTAAAGAGACACGTGCTTTTTCTTGACAAACAAGGAAGAGTTTTGTAAATGAAAGTGTGTTTCCTAAGCCAGATCAAAAAGTGTAATGAATTTTTACCAGTAACAAGTACAGTACATAAGTCAACTTAATCATAATATAATAATTAATATATTTTTTAAAACTTATTTTCTTTATTCTATATCAAGAAAGAGAACTAATGACTTCCATATGTGACATTGCAGAATACCCTTATGAAAGGAAATCTATTTTGGCAAATTGAATTCTGCCAGTTTTTCTTTCTTTTTTATTTTTTTCTCTTTAATTTCTGCTGTTATTCTAGGAAAAAGAAAGCACCCTTTTTGTTTTTTGTTTTTTGTTTTTTTTCTGTAGCTTGATATTCCTGTTGGAAAAAAAAAAACACAAACAAAACAAAACTCAAAAAACCCAAAGAACACCCAAATTTACACCTTCCTCCCCCCCAGTTTACATGACAATACTTTGTTCTTACAGGTTTTTAATGGGTTTTGATTCCACTTACAGTATGGCAGTTTTTTCATAGTTTGGATGATTCCTTGGGAAAGTCAGTAGGAAGGTAATGAAAGATGTTTCTAAGAACATTATTCAGAGAAATTGACAAGACAAAAAATTTGCAATGCTTCTGTGTTTGTCCTACTGTTGTGGTTTTAAAGCAGCAACGAAAAAAATTACTAGAAAACTTACTTATTTCTTGCTGTGAGATATGGATTAGAATAAGAGCAAAACAGGCTTAAAGCTTAAAAGGAATAAAGAAAGTTTATTAACAAAACTACAAGAATAAGAAAACCAGAATAGAACCTCCAGAAAACGCTTTTTTCTCCCACTACCCAACTATTCTCTTGTTCACATGACAACATAGAGACAAAAAAACTTTGGTGTTTAAAACAGTCTTAATTCTTGCTAGAGTCCTTCCATCAGTCTTTGTAGAGAAACAGAAGTCTTCTTCTGCTAATCTATGGAGTTTTTCCCAAGAAAACTATTTCTGTTATAGCTTTCTATTTCTCTGATGCCAGCTGCCCAGAAATCTGTCAGCAGTTCACTCCTCCCATTTCACATCACTCTGAGGTGTGTTATGGGTCAATGAGTCTAGGGATGTCATTTTCAAGGATGAGTTATTCAAAGGCAAAAGTTCTCTTTATCTGTCTCTGCGAGCTTCCCTGGAAACAGAAGTTTTCTCTTTGCCTCCACAAAGCTACAAATCTTCAACTATTACTTCTCCCCCTCTGTTCCAGCACCTCACTGTATCACAATCACTTTATTTTTTGCTCAAAATCCACACTTTGAACTACTCTATTCCTCCCTATATACTCCGTCATGAATTAAAGGAGTTTTTTCAGAACACTATTTTCCATCTCCATAGCTCTAACAAAAAAAATATTTCAGCTTATTAAAACATCTCCTTATTCTCTACCTCTTCTGAAGCTTAATTCTTTACTGTCTCTGATAGTTTATAAAGTCTCTTTACATGTTGATTACTTTCTCTTTCTCTCTCTGGAAAAAAAAAAAGGATTAATCTGCAAGTCTCATCTGGGTAATGAAAGAGTTAAAATCTTGCCCAGGCTTTGTAGATGGTTCTGTGATCTCTGCCGGAGCAGCGGCTGCAGCTGTCTGCAATGGAAGATTCTTCATGGCTGCTTTGGAGAGTGTGGTCACTGTCTCAGCCCACCGCAGGTCCAGAGCTTTTTTCTTTCCTTACTTGACAGTCTGTGGTGAATTCAGTCACAGCAAAAACTGCAGCTGAGCCAGGGACCGGCCTGGCCCGGCCAGAGCCCGGGGCAAGCCCCGCAGGCCCCATCTCCCGGCCGGGAGCCGCTGGGCCCAGCCCAGCCCCTGCCTGGGCCGCATGGCCGGGCAGGGAACGGGAGGCCTGGAGCTCTGTTACCTTTCACAGCCAGGAAACAAAGAGACAAAGAAATTCCCAGGCTTAGGTCTTAAGGTGGTGTTCACAGGTTGATCTCACTTTTCAATGGTCAAAACTGCTGTCAATTCTTAGAAATGGCCTTAGAAATTCTTAGAAATTCTTAGAAATTCTTAGTTGTTGGCTAGGAGACAAACTCCCATCAGCCTCCAGCGGTTTTAACTTCCTTAGGTGTTTCTCTTTGTTTTCTTAAATGCCAATCTATCACACCTACATATACCATGATTGCAACCAGCCCCAGTTCTGTAGATTTGTAATTCGTAAGTCAGTCTTCAAAAAACAAAAATAAAAATTAGCTGGCCTAGTGCTAAACACCTGAACATATAATGTAGCGAACCTGGCTGATCTCTTTTTCATTGGTCAATTATTGCCCTGCTAACCATGACCCAGATAGCTCAATAAATTGAATGCAACATCATCAACAGACAGGTTACAGTTTTCTCCACCAGCATTGGTAGCTCTTGTAGATTCCTTCTGACTGAATCAGGTACAGATTCCTATAAAATATCAAGAAGTAATTTCAAATTTAGGGACACTCTCAGTGAATGGTTAACAACAAATAAATTCTCAAGTAAGGTTAAGTATTCACCACTAGACATGTATTAGAATCCATTTGGAAAAGTTGCATTCAAGGAAAACAGAAAAAAAAATAAGGGAATCTTAGAATAAGGTAGAGGGGGATGTTTCCTTTACTGTGTAAATATCTAAAGTAGTTAATCTCCTAATCTCCTTTTATAATCTAAAATTAGGTAAGAGGAATCATGTCTTTTTCTTAAAGTTTTGTTTCAGATCACTGCTGTCCACATGGCAACCGTTTCTAGGTTCTGTAGTGGAAAACAGTAAAAAAGTGTAAGTAAATGCATGTCCTCTGTTACTTCTCACCTTTGCTTTGCCTGCTTTGTCTCTTCTAGAAGGAAAGGCTGTGAAACTATCTTGCCTCTAAATGAAATTAGGCCTCTAAATCTGTGCAGTTATTGTTTATAGGGAAGCAGCTGTACAGAAAATAACTGTGTTTGTCTGGCTCTGAAAGATGCTGCCATGATGGTTTACAAGTACAAACTCAAGATTCTGCTGGGCTTTTAGTTTGTATTAATTAGGAATTCAGATTTACAGGAGAAAGTAAAGATCCATTTCCACTAACATTTAGTACCAGTCATGTCTCTTGGGCAATAACAGTCGTTACTTGCTTTATGTACATATTGTTGTGCTTTGCTAAGGGACATTTTTCTTCATTTGTACACTTTGAAGCTAATTCTCTCTACAATTCCCATGGTAATCTGTCAGCTTTCCACCTGTGCACAGAGCAGTATTTTATTCTTATCTTTTAAGCAGCTGGATTCTTTATACATCCCATATTTCTTGTGGATATGCTTTTCCAAGTGTATTAAATGCAACAATAATAGTGAGCAACCACTTAAAGTTCTTGCAAAGCATTTTGTGTTCCATTTCTGTTATTCACATTTTTGGGGTGGATAATCTAAGGATGCTAGAATACCTGTGTGGCACTGAACTGAGAATTTTGCAGTGATCATTTCCATATGTACGTTCTTTACCTTTTGCAATTCTTTAAACAGAAAGGCACAGTAGAAAGAGATCTGTGTTTGGAGGGATTGGGGCAGGGCAGGGGCAGGGGAGCACATTTATTTGCCTGCACCCTGAATAAGGTTTTTTAGGCTATTTACATCTTAGTTCAAGACACAATGGAATGAACATGCCCAGAGCAAACATGAAAGGGCACAGTAAGAGCATGCAAGACTGGGAAGGCAAAGACAGTAATTATCCATCCTGCAAACCTTTTTGGATCTTCTCCTTTAGATTGTGGTGGTTGTGTTGAGTGAATACCCAGGCAAGAATCAGACATGCTGAAATACTAATTCACTAACAGGGTAAATTTGGAGAAGAGTGGGAGATGGGAGAAGAGCCCATCATGTTATTGATTCTGTTATTTGCTCAGAGCTGCAGTCAGAATTTATTGCTGGTATCTGCTGAAGTGCATGTTGTTGTCTTGGCTTGTTGTTTTAACTTCATGCTACTAAAAATGATGCATAGGGAGAACCGGAAGTCACAGGAATGAATGCAGTGAAACCCAACAATCTGGGATCTCACGATTTTTGATACTTTAAGCCTGAGCTGGGACCTGAATTTCTGAAAAAGTTTCTGTACCAAATCACAAACCATTAGATGAAGGATAGTAAGCTGCTGAATATTCACTTTATATTTCATAGAATCACAGAGTGGGTTGGGTTGAAAAGGACCTTAAATATCACCTATTTCCAACCCCCTGCCATGGTGACTGACATCTTCCACTGGACCAGGTTGCTCAGAGCCCCATTCAACCTGGCCTAGAACTTAATTTGTTAAGAAAGAATTTTATTTTCTTAAATAACTGCAGTGATTCATTAATCATTGAAGAGCCTGTTTCCTTTGTGGCTGGAAGAATGTTCTCCCTCTCAGCTGGTTAAGTGTAATCTGTTTATTTTGCTGGAATGCCAACCACTGAACCATTTTTGCCACAATTACACGTTGCATTTTGGGCCTCCTATCATCATGTTATTTAATGTGTTATCTGCCCAAGGAAATGATGCTGAACATGATGTCCAGCTTATCATATCAGTATCACAAATATCCATGCTACTAGTGACAGTAAAAACCTAAACTTCCTGGCAGATGTATGTTATCTTAAGAAAATAAGGGATGAGAAGCAGGACATGAGTACACAGAGGATTTAAGAAATTCAGTATCTTTATGCTTATCTGAAATGCTTATGGAGAGTGTAAATGTGGTTTTTGATCCAATGCAGGTAGAAAGATGTGAATCTGTAACCAGAGGTGTGTAGACCTAATAAAATACTGTATCTGGAGTGGTGATTATTTCTACAGAAGTTACAGAAATATTCCATGTACAATCAGTATGGTTACTGGGGTGAAGTTTTTTGGAAAAATGCTCAAATGAGAATTCATGAGAATGAATTAACATGTTGACAAGGTAAGATGGCAGGTGGCTGAAGTATTATCCCATTTTGGTAGACATTCCCTGTTTCATTCTGCCAGTTCAGGGTAAGATACTGTAACTTCAAATACTACTAACGTGGATTCTTTAGAAACCATTTACTGGTACCCAGGGCTCATCCTTAGCTTAAAGGTTCCAACAAACCTTTGTTTGTTGGAAAATGTGTTTTTAAGAATATTGTACTAATAATGCCATTTGTCTGCACACTGGTGAAGTCACAGTAAGACAAATGGAATCTGTCTTGGCAGCCAATAATCAGTATTTTAATAGGTTCCACTGCAAGATATGAGTTACACAATTACTTTCCTCAATGCTTTAAAGAGACCTATGGAGCTGGAATGCACTCCTGGTTGTTCTCCTGCGTTTTTGGGTGGAATAGAAGCTGGCACAATAAGTGGAAGAAATAGAAATTTCAGTCTGTGAAATAGACTGAAAATGTTTCTTCTATGGTACAGGAAATGTGATTTCAAAAAGGTTTGAAACTGGAATGGAAAAATCAGTTCTTTATATAAAATGAGACATTTTTCACTCTTTCTTGTGTGTTACAGCCAGTTTTAAGCAGACTAATTGAATGGAGAAACTGATGAGAAACACCTGGTAAAATAAAAATGTGGAGTTTCAGATCACCTTGTTGTCCATTCCACAGCATTTATGGGCTTGATAAGTACTGTGGGAAACATCTGAATGAGCCATGGCAGAAATTACTTTCCATTTACCCTGGGAGATGCAATGCTGGGTACCAGCCTTCAGGCATAGGTGTAAGTGTGGAATTTAGAAAATCTGGATTTTTAGCTACGAGGAATCCAAATCAACCCTCTCTCTTGCTCTATGTGTTTTGCTGTCTTTCTGACCTTCTTTGACTTTTTCTTCCCATCTTTGTTTTCTCTCTTTTGCTTTCTTCTGCATCCATCTGTGTCTTTTCCTTAATACACCTATCCACTCACTCTGCCAGGTAAAGCTTTTGTCACTTCTGAGATATTTGGAGGATCTGTTGCAATTCACATTGCAGCAGGTTAAGAAACACACTAGTAACTCTATTGTTACTATAGTAACTATAGTAAGTTTCTTCCACAATAAGTGTTTCTTCCACAAGAAGCTCCAAATTCCATTGCAAATTCGAGATATTATCATTACTACTGTTGTGTTGATTAATAGATTAATAGATACAAACATCGGCTTGTGTGCCTAGCCAGAGTGGCAGTGAAATATTATAGGAGTGTTGCTATAGGACCTTCCTCTAGGCCCTGGAGGGATGTTATTTAAAATCAGGGCTTGTCATACATTATGTTAGGCCCATATGCTCTGACTGCTCTGCGGGTTCTGCTCAGCACTGGTGCATAGCCTCCAGTGTCAGATGTAAAATGAAACTCCAATTTGAAATCTATACCTGTCATGTTCTCATATTTTTGGGTCCCTGAGCACTTCAGGTAATTCCAGAGACACCTGTTAGCCAGAAATCCTTAAAAGCTGTTCAGACTTTGAAAGGACTACATGGGCATATGATTTATGGACTTGTCTGACTCTTGTCTTTATTAGAAGTTTTTAATTGCATGATGTAAACATGATGCAAATTAGAACTAAGTGTGTGTGGACACTGCGAGGTACTTTCAGAAGAAGGATGTGACTGCAAAGCATTTATGATTTCCTCCCGTAATAGTCAGTGGCTTGTATATTTTTTTTCTGGTCATATTCCAAAACAAGATTAAAGGCTATAAGTGGTTTTATGCTAGCTTAAGAGCTGTCCAGATTTCTTTGAACTTTTCTCACTGGTTTCCTGAAGTAGATTTCTGCACTCTGAGGGTTTTACTAAAATACAATACTTCTTAAAGAATTCTGACACAAGGTCAGGCAGCCATGAATCAAGACAAGAATCAAGATAAACCTACATGGTTTTTACTCTCCTAGTCATCAAAAAAACATAGGTATTACTAGAGGACTCACAACTAATTTCTTGGTAAAATTTTATTGCCAAAAGATATTCCACTGGGTTGATTTTTTTGGATTTGGACAGCTTTGGATGAGCTATCCAGATATAAAAGCTGCATTACAGATTTAATCTCAAAGCACATGGCAAATGTTGTTACTCCAATAGGCCACATGACATTTTTGTGAAGGTCTTTCTCTTTGCACTTAACAAGGAACATGGGAAACCAAGTGTTAAAATCTTAATGGGAAACAAAAAGTAAGCTTTTTTAAAAATTTTGTGTTTGATAGCATTAAACTTGCAGTTCTCTGTCCCTCTTCTTTCAGGAAGAATTTTTTAATACTCCATATTTTAAGACAATATTACAGAAAGTATTTTTGCAATTTCTAGATTTTTCCTTTTCTTGGTAGAATATTAAAACCTTTTTTTTTCTGGAGATGGAGCTATACTTTTTTCAACACTTTGTAAAGCCCTGGAGAAATTCTTGTACCCAAAACTGACATTCCTACACATAGACTCAGATATATCTTAACACTTTTTCCTGTTTTGTTCAATATTTGAGTCTGTTAGTTCTTTGAAATTTATGAAGTGAGAAAATGCAAAAGTTGCAGTGAGAAAAATAAACAAAAACAAACCCAAACAACCAGTTGTTGTTTACCTTCAGAAAACTCACTGCACTTCCCTGATCTCCCCTATTCCTTGTTTCTCAGCAGCCAGAAGTGACACTAGGCAGTGGCATTACTAATAAGGATGTATCCCAAAAGAATGGATCTTCAGAGTGAATCACTCCAAACATCTTTGCTAAATGTGTCACTGAGGCCCATCAGGAAATTTTAGTTAGAAACACATTCAAAGTCTAAGCTAATATGTTAGCTGGGATTTGCCTTTAAAGATTTTAGAATAGAACAGATGATTTCAGCTGTAAGGAACCTACAGTTGTCATCCAGTCCAACTATCTGACTAATTCAGTGCAGACCAAAAGTTAAAGTGTGTAGTTAAGGGCAGTGTCCAAACATTGCCTTTAAACATTGACAGGTTTGGCACATTCACCACTTCTCTGGGCAGCTTGCCACAGTGTTTGACCACTGTCTTGGTGAAGAAATGTCTCCTGATAGCCAATCTAAATCTCCCCACGTCAGGCTTTGATCTGTTCCCATGTGCCATGTCACAGGAAGAAGAGTTCAACACCTTCCTCTCCAGTTCCCCTCCTCAGGAAATTGCAAGGAGCAATGAGATCATCCTTCACCCCTTTTCTCCAGCACAGACAAGCCCAGAGTCCTCAGACACCCACCACAGATAATGCCTTCCAGCCCTTTCATCAACTCTATTGCCCTCCTGCTTCTCTTCATTCCAGCCAGAGTGGCAAAGGGAATAACAGAAATTCAGAGCAGTGTGATGTTCATAATAAGGTTGCCATTCAAACCAGACCATTGTTAAGTACAGAATAACTTCAGTTTGGGTAAAAATAAACATTCAGACACATATCATTCTCAGAAGGAAGATGTCTTTTCATAAAACCTCTGCCTAGATAAGCAAATACCTTGAGGAATCACTCTCATATTTTTTGCATGCTGGGGACATGTGCATGAAGACAGATGCACAGACACACCCCTCACATAATAATGCTGTCAAAGAGGGTAGTGGGATAACATCAGTGCAAAAGTCTCCTGTGATTATGAATGATTTTGAGGAAGCAGTGTGATGCCAGTGATTGTTCTGGAGCTGATTAAATCATTAGACTTTTGTTATCTCTTACCGTTCATTAATTTGAGCATGAGTAGGTAGATGGGAGAAGCCCATGTGGTTTGAAGAACTTCATTTCATTTCTCCCAGTTTATGATTATTCTTATTTTGTATAAACCAAAGTACCAAAGCCCAAGAAAAAAGCCGAAAGAAAAGAAAAAAAAAAAAAAATAACATCTGCACTTTTATACTTTATTACTGGAATTTATTTGACTTGACTAATCCTGCCAAAGATCTGGGGAAGTAATAAGGGACAGGTAAATTGTCATGTATTCTTCTGCAACATGTTTCTGTGACTTATGTGCAAACAAATAATGGGATAGTAGATGAAATAAAGATGTAATTATGTAATTTCAGTCATGAGCTGGATAAGATTCTGCTCATGAAACATTAGAAGGATTTCTCACAGAAATGTATAATTATTATATATGTTATCCACATAAAGTACATTAAAGAAAAATAAAATATTAATAAGTTGCAGAATTATAAATGAAAGACAAAACATGGGTTCTGCTGATATTGCTGGAGGAACAGGAAAGAAAATTAAAGCTCACTTCAAACATAAAATGTGGTAAGAAAATATCTATTTGCCATTATTGTATTTGGTACAACAGGATGTGTGCATTTATAAACAAAATGTGATTAAATTGATAGTCTTTGACAATATCCATCTTAATTGTCTGCCTCTAATTTGAGGTTTCCAAAATTCAAAGCCCTAAAAAATCAAATCTCCTCAAGTTCCAGTAAGCTGTCAATTAAATTTGACTGATTATGCTCACCATTATCCTATAAAAATAATCCACAATTAATTGCTGCACTGTGCAAATTGCAACAGGACAAGAATAGTTTACAGGCTTAGGGAAATGTATGGTAATGTGCACCCATGCTCTCCAGACACCTGAATCTCAATTTTAATATTCCCAATGTCCTTCCAATGTCAGACTTAGTGATTTTTATGGGACTCATTATAGTCCATTTCTGCTGCAATTGGAAGATTCTTTAGCATGGTTCATGGCCCATACCTGCTAGATGACTTTCTATTGCATATACATGAGGAGAGAAAGAAATTCAGGCTGGCAAAGTCAGTATTCCAGATTTGCTTTGGGAATGTTTTCTCCAGGATTTTGAGGGCTCAGGGCAAGAACAGGCTCCAAAGGTCTTCCTCAACTCTGTATGCAAACATGGCCATTAAAACTTCCCTTTTTTAGAATAAAATTGTGTAAGACCTGTTGGAATAGGATTTACAGGAAGATTTAAATGAGATGATCCTGTCATTTTATTTTTTCAGAGAAATGAAGGCTGACATTGAACACAAATAGTAAAAAAATAATAATAATGAAAAAGCCAGTGAACATTCAACACTCAATCAGCAATGGCAGTAGTAAGTGTTAGAGAATGTTCCACTGGAGATTCTAAGAAATGGGTCAGAGAAATCACATTTTTCACTAAAACGCTGTGAGAGTAAAAATGCTTAAAAAAATCAAGGCTAAATTTGTGGTGTTACTTTTTTTTAGATGCTTCTTCTTTACTGTGAGCCGAAATTAATATGGTATTAAAAGATCATACTTTGACTCATTATTGTTTGATAACACAGCCGGTGTCAGGGACCACATAGATGTTACTAATAACCAAATTAAAATAAATGTTATAAAATAATTTAAAGATTGCTAAGCTATGTCACTTGTTATATGGCAATAACCATAACTGTAAAGAAATAATTTTTCTTACTTGCCTGTAACCATATTTACAGCCTCTCAAATCCACCTTTACAGTCAATGAATCCTTACCATGGTCTTTTGATTTCCTTTCCTTTTTAGATTTTGCTAACTTTCAGCATTTTTCCAAGTCAGTATTTCACAAAGAAATATCACTTAATACCTGGAAGAATTTAACTGTATTTAATGAGGTGTGTGATAAATCTAGACACCATTTACTTCAGGCAAACTTGGAACTAGGTTACCTGCTGAAAGAACAGAACATCTATTCCTTTATGCAAAAAAGTAAGACATAGCTATGGTCTTCATCTCAAAAGAGGAGATGATTTAATAAAGAATGTGAGAATGTTCTCTTCAGGGCAGAGGATAATCTGTTTTCAGGATAACCAAATAGAGTGGTGTGGAACTAGAGAAGTTGCCTTTTCCACTTCTTTGAAAGAAAAGGAAAAGACAAAAAATAAAACCAAAAGAGAAGCAAACTCCTCATTTTTAATTTACATAAATGTGCAGAATTCCCTTTCAAAGACAATGTATCTCATAATTCTGGAGCATGAGGGGTTTAAATGCTATGAAGAATATTGACAACTGTCAGGCATCGGTTTTGTCAAAGTCACAGTCTGCTGCTCATCTGGTAGCGAAGATGCTGACAGAGAGTTTTTGGCAACACTGCTCCAAGAGCAGGCATTTGGACGAGCACAAGGGTTACTGCACTGTGACTGAGGTGTAAATGCTTGTACTGTGTTTGTATGGCCAGGTTTTGGTAGTGGAGGGTGAGCCTCTGGGAGAAGCTGCTGGGCACTTCCCCACGTCCAGCAGAGCCCAGGGCCAGCTGGACCCAGGGTGGACCCCCTCTGGCCAAGGCTGAGCCCCTCAGTGACAACTCTGGGATAACAGATATGAGAAGGAAAAAAAAGGTATTGTACAGATGTAGTTGCAGCCAGAGAAGAGCAGGGTGACAATGTGTGCGAGGAGCATCCCTGCAGACAGGCAGGGCAGGGCAGAAGGAGGGGCAGGAGCTGCTCCAGGCTCTGGAGCTCAGATTCCCCTGCAGCCCCTGGAGCAGCCCATGGTGAGGCAGCTGTGCCCCTGCAGCACAGGGAGGGCACGGGGGAGCAGAGATCCAACTCAGCCCCTGCAGGAGCCCAGGCTGGAGCAGGGGGATGCCCAAAGGAAAAGCATGGGAAGCTGGAGCAGGATCCTGGCAGGACCTGGAGAGGGAGGAGCCCAGGCTGGAGCAGGTTTGCTGCAGGACTTGTGACCTCATGTGGGACCCACAGTGGAGCAGCTTGTACAATACTGCTGCCCATGGGATGGACTCACCCTGGAGAAATTCATGGAGAATTCCCCCACACTGGAGCAGAGGAAGGGCTCTGACCCTTCTCCCTTGAGCAGCAGCAGGAACGTGTCATGCACTGACCAAAACCCCCATTCCTTGTCTCATTGGGGGAGGAAGGAGAGCCTGGGAAGGAGGGAGTGGTGGTGGGAAGGTGTTTTTAAGATTTATTTCACTTCTCATTATCCTGCTCTGATTTTGTTAGTAATACACTGAGTTCACATTCCCAAGCTGGGGCAGTTTTGTTCATCACAGTAATCAGTTTTTGATCTCTCCCTGTCCTATCTCAACTCATTAATATTTTCTTATACTTTCTTCCCTATGTCCAGTTGAGAAGGAGGGTGAGAAAGCATCTTTGGCAGGTGCCTGGCACCCAGACAGGGCCAAACCACTTAAATGCTCTTCTAAAACCTTAAGCAATATAACTATAAGCTGTTGTTGGAGGAAAGAGAAATATCTCAATGTGTTTTTGAGGAACTTTCAGAAAAACTGAAGGCATGTTGTAATGCAGAAAGAGAATTTCCAGCTATGGTGGTAGAAAGGGGTATTTAATTCTAATACTATTAAGAAGGTGCAAGTTTTAAAGTCACTTAAGTGTGAATAAAAAGTGTTTCTTTTTATTCACACTTGAGGACCTGAAAAATCTTTTAACAGAAAAAAAAAAAATATTTTGGATTCATATGAAATACACTCAAAATTCTAATGGAATCCACATGGAACTAAAGGCTACCACAGAAAACAGTCAAAATAGGAGTTAGAGTTTGATTTTCAAAATTAAATTATTTATCCTTCTTGTTCCAAAGCTTGGAGGATAAATATAGGAAATAGAAACACAATACAGACTCAATATTTGTAAAATAAGGATGTTGCAGGGGCTGTCCTAAGATGGTGCTCACCTAATAAGGAATTCCTGAAATCAACTTAAGGTCCTGGAGGAGCTGTCTGTCATCTGGTGTGTATTAGGGGCTTGGCTGGTTGCCACTATTCAAGAATTCTTTACTGTCTATAGTTAATAGGAAGAACATAATTCATTTGATCTCTTTGTTGGCCTCTGTCTACCACAGTATTTGTGTGCTCCTCCCTATTAAAGGTCCATCATTGTCTCAGCCTTTGGCTTTTGTTATATTGTCAAGCTCCATCTACAGCAAACAGTCACAGAAAAGCTGAGGAGAATAAATTCTGTATTCTACCCCTCTTCATGTACTCATGCCTTGCAGGTACATCAGTACCCAGAGACTGCAAAAAGGAACAAAATCTGCCTTATAGCCACATACAGAATTATGTTGCTCTGCAAACCTGAGTCTAGCACAGGTGTTCTGATCCTCAGGGCTTTTTTTGTGGCAGAACTCTGAACCTGTTCTTATGGAAGGAAAAAGTATCTTGGACTTGAGAGCTGACCAGATGTGCCTACCATTCAAGTTTACTGGTTTGTTAGTTAGTTAGTTTGTTTGTCATAAGAAAATAATAAGGTTTTAATAAAAGAATTGTTTTCACTACTTTTTTTTTACCTTACAAACAACAAATTAAAGCTAAATAATATCATTCACACCTCCTGGAGCCCTGGAACAGCAAAGCCACTAGGAAAATAATGAAACTTTGCTTCAGAGGAATGTGGGTTTGGAAATGTTTCTGGGTAGCATTTTAAGTCCTAAAGTGTGTTTAAGTTATATTGTCCATATATATGTTATAGTATATGAGTTTATATGTATGTGTATACATTTGATTCCAGATTTAATAATCATTAGATGTAAAATATCTTAGCAGAGTTTTGTGGACATAATAGAGTGAAATTTGGAAGGTGGGTATATTTGTTAGTATTTTAATTGCAGGTGGCCTCACACCTAGTACATAATATATATTTATCTTGCATAGAGAAATATGGCTCTTAATCCCAAAACTCTGAGCTTTAAAGAATTTTGAAAATTTGTTCCTTTTTAGAACAATGAAAACTGATATGAAAACTGATACTAAAGCATGGAAATACAAGGTTAATCTAATACAAAATATTTTCTTGTAGGGTTCTTTGACAGACTGGACTCCAGTATGACATATAAGGCATTCCAATACAAAGAATCAAAATTCTGCTTTTGTATTTTTTTTTATGCTAAAGCTAAGCTTGTTATGGTCAAACAATTAGTAATACAATGAAGACTACAGTGATAGATTTTTTTAATCATGGTTAATTAACAACATTATTAAATTACTGCACTGCTTTGCTTTTCATGCTATATAGAGGTTAGATTAGCACTTTTCCTAACACATAAGCTTATTGATCTTACAATATTTTGTAAGAATAGCATCTTTAAACGGATTAACAGACTAACTAGTGACAGACTGCAGTGTCTGGTGTCTTTGGTGGAAGCAGATCTCGAATTGATTGCAGTGGGAGTGACAAGTGGGATATTTGTAATCTCTCACAACAGTTCTTTAGGAACATCCCAAATAAATGCACTTGCATACTTGTCTAGCCCATAATCCACTTGGCAGTGTTTAAATTAGAGTTTATTTCAGATTTGTAAAACACAGTGATAACTTTCATACAGGTTTCCCAGTTTTTCCAGTGCTGTTTTTACACATGAAACCGGTTACTTTAAACAGATTGAAAGCTGTCAAAATAAGTGGTTTGATAGGAAATCAAGTACAGATATGCACAGAATGGCAGCAGAAACTTTTAGTCAAGAGATGATTGCACTACTGTTCTGAAAACAGCAGTATATGTATTCATTTTTTTCTTGTTTCTTGTAAAGCATTGTTCAGCCCATTATGTAGATGAGTCCAAGCCTCTGTTACTCCAAAGGTTGCTAAATGTTCCTTTGTTCAGCATGGGAAACAACCATGTCCAGTGGGAGATTTAGCAAGCCAAACCCCTGATTTTTCTTAAAAAAACATTTCACTAATGATTTGAAAGGAACCAGCTTTGTTTTTCTTACCATTGTTGAGAAAAATTATGCACTTAGTTCTGATTATTTTTAATCACAGCAGATTTAAGTACTAAAGTGCTCTCTTCTGTTCAACCAACAGAATACCAATAAACAACTTGATTTCTAAAAAAGAATAAAAATCATAATGAAAAATAATCCATGACACTAGAAAAGTTTAAATCAGAAATTAAAATTTATTCTGTTTGGTGTTTCTGTAGTGAAGCAAGAGCTAATCCTATGTATAGTCAGGATACACAGTAAAGTGGAAAGCACATGAATGACTGATCACAGATGAAATTCAAAAGCCTATCTACTCCTTTTCTTTTTCCTGTTTTTGGTTTGGTTGGTTGGTTGGTTTTTTTATTTCATATATTCATATATTTCATATGGTTGAGAGGGAAAATCAGGGAGTCATTTTCAAGCAGAAAGACTTTGGGGAGGCACGCATTATCATCATCTTTTTCGGGGTAACAGCTGAAATGAGAATGTTTTTGTGTTATTTTTTTTTTAACAGCCCAAATTGAAATTGAAAGAATCACTTTTTTTTTTTTTTTTTTTTTTGTAGAAACCAATATCATAAGGACGACTTTAAAAGCAACAGCATGGCAGAACAAATCAGAAATTCTGACAATCCCAGTAGATTGTGATCTGTCCCTGAGGGCATTCAAATATAGACCAGAAAATAAAAGGAAAAAAATGTGTCTCTTATTGTTGATTGCTTGTGTTTATTGTGACTATATCAGGTTTGACATGCACTGGTAGTAGGTGTAAATCCATTTGTGTGAAGTCTTGAAACACTAATGTGGACAGATTTGGGACCAACACTTCAGGACAGACAGTGGAGAGTCTTTGGGAACACAGGTAGAAAGAATAAAAGCTCAGTAAATGACCTGTGGAGGAAAATTCATAGAGTAACTTTTCTGGTGAAAAATAGGAAGCCTGAAAGAAAAAGAAGAGACAGGAATGCTGAGAACAATGTTTTCCATACTTACAAGGTTTGTTTGATTCAGTAACCAGATATTTAAATGTGTGCTTGGTATGTTCACTACGTCTTTTCATAATAGCTGCAGTAAATAGGATGAAAAGTGAGAATATTATTGTGTAATAAGGACATTTAGGTTTCAGAGATGTTTCTAATGGGATAGCAAGACAATTTATTTCAGGAACTAAGTAATTTCTCACTCTGGAAGATTTTAATGTAAGGCAAAATAAATATCGCTCAATATACTTGCATGGATTTGTGGCGTGGGAGAGGGATGAAAAAGATGAACTCTTCAGAGCTCTTCTAATGCTATTTATATGGTACTTCCTATTATATTCATCCTTATAATTTTCCTTCCTAACAAAAGAGCTAGAAGATGTATCAATTTAAAATAAACCTACATTCAATCTCACAGGAAACATGTTCATATGGAGCAAGACTTTAAGATATCTAAGATTCTAATATTCTGAATATCAGTCTTGCATTTGAAAGTGTAGAAGCCTTATCTGTGGGTGTAATTAAAATTCAACAGAAATCCATAAATGGCCCAGAACCATTAGTATTTCTAGACAGTTAGGATCATAAATCATTTGTGAAACTTTATTGGAAACCCAGAGAAAATAGCTTTTCCCTTTGAAACAGTCTAAGACATGACCTTCAATGTTTCTGTTCTGTATGGAGTTAGAGTAATCACTTGTAGGAATTTTAAAGTTAATATTTTATGACTGCTCTCAACAATGTGAAAATGTGATCCTCTTTCTCAAACCTTTGTACAGCAGGCACAGTATTAGTTGTGTTGTTTGACCTGGGATAACCAAAGGGGAGCTGTTTTTTGTGACAAACTTTTCTTTGACAAGTCCAAAACCAAAATGCTGGTTTAGTCTCTGGACTCTGAAGCAGTTTCACATTTTCTGTTAACAGTCAGTCTTGCATCTTTCCTCCTGTCATTTGCTTCTTCTTCATGACGTGCTGATAAGGCTTAGATTAAAATGCATTTCATCAGGAGCAGGGCTGAAATGTGCCTGACAGGAGGGACAGCAATGAGAACTTCAGAACAAAAGGCATCTATTTAACAGCTGAGGAACCATCTTCAAGGTGTGAGGTTGTCAAGTGTCCAATCAACTACACTATGTGTGACACAATGAATCATCCCACAAATGAGTAATTTGCAGAAAAGAAAAGGGATGGGGATTATTGAAGGAAGTCAGGGTGCCAGTGGCAGGTGAGTGATTGAACCACTGGGTATTTCTAGAAGGAATCTGAATTCCAAAAACACAGAGATGCTTCTGTAGTCTGTAGGAGGTCCCTTAGCAACACAATTCAGAGGTGTTCAGCATATTTGAGGCTGAATATATTAAACACACTAATGTAAAATTTAAGATAAGAGTTTTTTTTAGGTCCCTTAGCAATTACTTTATTATGCTAGCTTTTGTCAGAATTGATCAAGTTAAGATGGTGTGCCAAATGTGGTTTTTTTTTTTTTTCCTCTGGAGCAGGTTGACTCAGTTCTCCAGTGCTGTGCAATGATTTCTGCATTAACACTCTTTCTTGTCGTAGGAGCACTCCAGCAATTCAGCAGGTTGGCCTTATGTGCTTTTTTATGAAGGATTTTTTTTTTTCACATTTCCTCCCTCTTCTGTATCCAATATGTGAACATGAGGGACAAAAGATTGGTCAGTGTTTCCATAATGGCATGGACCTCCGTGGGCTCATGCATATTCACTATTATTAGATGGCTCATATGCCTTTAACCCATCGCTTAATGGAGCACAAATCAGTCAAGATTTGCATTTTGCTTGCTATTCAAGTTTTTTCAAACTCATGAGCTCCCTGCCTAACCACAAGAATATTTATCCAGGTTAATTGATAAAATCTCCTCAACATAAAGTGCTCTAGGAAACAATTTCAGAACACTTATGTGTTGTATTAACATCTCATTATTTTATTCAACAACCCCAGAGCAAGTGGGGGTGTAGGATGAATGATATGTGTGTCCTAATGGCATTTTCTCAAGAAAAAAGCTCATCTACATCTCTTCTAAGATATCTGTGTGCTCTTTCACTTAAGACCTAAGCATCCTTAAAGATGTTTTCAGCCTTAGCTAACAAAATATGAATTCAAGCGAAGCAGTTGCTAGAGTTTGAATAATGAATGGTTTAATTGCTTGCTGTATTTTACAGTGAGTTTTAATAGAAAATTTAAAATAAAAAGAAGAGGAAAAACAGCAGAATTGCCATAAAGTCATAAGCAATATGTAAAAAGGAATAGAACTAAATATCTTAAATAAATGATTCATTACAAGTTAGTACTCCAAGCTGTTTTTCCACCTTTGCAGTTACTTTTTTTGCCTAAGGATGGCTTTCTATGAATTTACGTCATGATAAATGTGTCTTTAAAGCAGTGAAGCAGAGATAAAATAGATTCTTGGAATCTGCTCTGGAATGTCACACACTGTAAAAACTCCAGTGTCTCAGCTTAAATAGTTGTATTTAGTACAGTTTATTCCTGTTATCTGTAAAATATTTATGCAGCTGATTTTTCCCCCTATATTAGTAAGTGTTTCAGGACAGGTAATTTCAAACCATCTCAGCATTAATTTTTATTGGCAGCAGACTGAAAGTAAACCCTTGTACTTTACTGCTCTGGTGGGAAAAGGAAGACTAATTGAAGTTACTGTAAATGGAAATAAAGCTAAATACTTCTCCTCCACTACTGAATTGAATGAAATTAGGGCAGAGGAGGCTGTTTGTCAATAGCCAGTTATGATGAAAACCAATTAGAACAATTCCTGTGTTATAAATAGGAATACAGTATCATCTTTTCAACCTATGGGCAAATCTCTGGAATTAAGGAGGATGTATCTGTCCAATATGTTTATTTATATAATATAATGATACTTAATAAACTGCTAAAGTTAAATAAACATGAATGTGTCTTCAAAGCAAGTATTTTAAGGGCTTAATTTTCATCAACAAATGCTTAATTCTGCTCTGTCAGATAAAAAAGTGCTGCCAATTTTTTTCTTGTTTTTCTTAAAAGATGAGGAAGTGGCTTTCTATTTGGTTGTCCTACTCATCTTCCTGCTCTAACATAATTCCCTTTTGTAGCCTCTTCCATTTCATAAATTCCTTCCTCATGTTCCACCTCTAAACAAAGGAAAAAAATGGACTTTCCACATTTCTGTGACAAACAGAATAGCTGGGGAAACAAAAAAATTCTGAGTCATTCTTGTCTATCATGTATACATTATGTTAGCTAATATTTTTATATATAAATATATTTTGCTTAGGTTGCCTTTTAAGTCATGGCCACAGCCTCTCACTTTCCTGCCATTTTAATGTCAGCCAAATGTTGCTGCCAGGGTTGGGAACAAAAGCTCCTCAGGAGAAGGCTGCTGTGTTGATGGGAGATTACCAGAAAAACCCAGCTGTTCTAAGCAGTGGTTTTGATATCATTATTAGTTTTATCTACTGTATCAATAATGAACACATGAGAATGGTTTTAATGAAAATTAAATTCTAATCACTTAGGGGATTAACTGACCTACCTGTCTGTTCCTGTTGAAATTCAATATTTAGATATCATATTATTATATGCAGCATTTCCTGTTTACGTCCTACTTTATGCTCTGATGAAAAAAAAACCCTTCTGAGTTCTGAAATTTCCACCCAGACATAAATACAGGCACCCTGCCCTGGCACTACAGAGTTGCTCGCAGCAGGGCTGGCTCAGAAGTCCCTCAGGACAGTGGCAGATCCTGACTCTGGAGGACTTCTCAGAGCACAGTGACTCTGCCCTCTTTTGCTGCCTGCCTGAAAACAGACCGTCATACTTGAATTTCTCTCTGTTTTTCCAGGATCTGTTCATGTGAGTACTCCTTAAGCAAGAGATGGTGATTTTTATGGTCCACAACAGAGTTAATATTACTCTATATTTAAGTTATTTTTCATTACAAGATCAATAATACTGCCCACATTTTCCAGTACCAAAAATTTTCCTGATTTAGTCATTACTTTTCTAAGTATTTGTTTTTTTAACTGGGCTACTTTCTGTACCATCCACTGTCTCCTAATTTTTTTTTCGGGAGGGGAAATTAGTATTTATGTTCTGTTCACCTTCTCCATTAATTATTATCATCATATCTATGTACCTGTTCTTTTTTAATATTTTCTTTAATAAAAATCTATAGTAAAATCTATAATAAAAATATTATTTTTTAATATATATTATCTTAGCCCATTAGTTTTCTAAACTATATGTGCCCTTCCACACCTTTTCCTCTCATCAGTTTTCTTTAAATTACATCCTTCATCAGTCTACCATTTTTTGTTTTTTCATTTCTATGTAATTTTTTAATTCTAAACTATTCCTAAGTAATACCATATGTTTACTGTCTGTGAAATTATTGGAAGAGTGGACAGATGAAGGTGTCTGACTTACAAAATACTTTATTAGTTGTTTCTCCTGCTTCCATTTCCATGTCTCCTTAATAGTTACCCCTGTCGTGAATGCCCAGCATTTCCAAAGGAGTACAAGTTTTGCTTTCCACTTATTTTGCAGTAGATGCTTTTTGGTCCCCAAAAACATTGAATAACAATTAAAGCTGGGAAAGTCTCTTATTATTTCTCATGTTCTTTAAATAGACCAGATGTTTTAAGAACAAAATCAGAAATCGATGAAGAGCTGCCGTGTTTTGTTGTAAGATTTCACTGAATAATTTCAGTGTGAGACTTTCACACTGAATGTCATTTACCAGCTTAGTAAGATAAATTACTTGATATTAGTATTAAATAGTTTTAAAAAGTTGGTTTTCTTCTTTACGTCTTTTCTGAATGAACAAATATATCCCCCCCACTTCAGTCCCTGTCTCTTTCAGAAATTGTGTGTGGAAAAAGGAGGGAAACAACAAATAAAGTTGGGGGTTTTTTCACCCCCAAAGTATCTGGTTTATTTCTGCAAATAATTGATGTAAAATGAGTATTGATCTGGGGACAAATCTAACCCTAGAAAACTTCTGTGTTTGCAGTAAGCCTCATGAAGAAAAAAGGCTGTTAAAAGTTGTTACTTGTTTCACTTGTAATAGTTTTAAGTGTAAAGCTAGCAGACTTGATGATTACAGGATGCATATTTAACTCCAAGGTGAAGAGAAGGTTGTCTGTTTAATAAGCAAGTATTACATAGAATAACAAGCTTCGTAATTAAGAAATTTGATCCATTTTATTTTGCTGAAGTACATGATCTATTTGTTCAATGACACTGCAAGCCCAGAGGTACCAGACCTCTTGTGCCTCACAAAACTGCTGCTGTCCAGGAAGAGAAACAGAGAACGATACAGCGCTGGGAGGGGGCAGAGAGAGATTTTTATTGGAAGCTGTTAAAGTGGTTGCTATGAGACCTTCTCCAGCTAACACAGGCACAGCAGTGTGTGAGGCTGATAAATCATAGCTCTTGCATTATACCTTCCCTTTCTGCCTTTTTTTTTTTTTCCCCTAACACAGCTTTTATAGTTGTTTAAGATCAGAGAAAACACCTGCCAGTTGCTTTTTCTTCTGTTTCGGTCCTTTCTGCTGCTTCGTGCAAGATGGAGCTAGAAAATGCAATGATCAGCTCCTCGAGCGGTTCCTCAGCAGGCTCCAGAGAGTACAAGGTGGTGATGCTGGGAGCAGGGGGAGTTGGCAAAAGCGGTAAGTTTCAGCAACAATATTTTGGGACAGAAAGGGGTGAATTGGGACCGTAAAGTTCACTGGGAAAGGACATTGTTTAATGAGGGGTTTCCTTCCTCTTTCTCTTGCACATGGCTTGGATAAAAGACTAGAGTTTGTGACTGGGGCAATGAGTCAGCTTAATTTGTTACAGACTGAAATGCTGCAAGCCTTTTTAATTGGTTATTTATGTAGGGCTGACCTTGGGTCTGGTGTGTGTGAGGAGAGAGCAGTCAGGCTGCTGCTGTGAGTTTAACACCAAGTGCCAGTGCCGGTGTCACTCTCCCACTTGCTGAAGGGTGGTGGATTGCTGGGCAGTGTGGATGTAACTTGTTGGCCTGAAGGTCCTTGTGCTCAGGCAGAAATCAAACTAACTGCAAAGTCAGCTGTACAGAGTGTAGGAATGCCTGCAGTGACTCACTTTTCCTTTTTTTCAATTTTTTTCAATTATTTTTCTTTTTCTTTTTTTTTTTTTTTCCTTTCTTCCCTGAGTGTCATTGTGGTTTCCCTGCTTTTAGTCTCCTCTTCAGTCCGGACAGGTACAGCTTGACTGCCTGAATCTCACTCCAGGCTATGAGGCAGATTTGCAGCATATTTTAATATCCCTGTCTACAGCTGGCAAGATATGCTAGTGTCTGACAATGATATCTCTTTGGAGGAGTCATTATTTTCTCTGGACAGTGTTTTCTTTTTCCCAGATATTATCAGCTTTGATTTATTCTCACTGGAACCAGCATTCTCTGTTCTTACAAAGACTTTGCTAAACACGCAGAGCTTGTTTCAGAAGTCTGAGCTGGCCACACAACAAGAATTTGATTGCGTCTTCTGGAAATTCAAAAGAACAACAGAAAGAGAAACAAAATTTAAAAAAAAAAAAACCCACAATATAATACAATACATCCCAGCTAGGTTCCAAAGAATTTTCAGGATAAATAGCTGTGACACTAAACTCTGAGAACCGTGTAGATCAGACAAGTTTTATTTATATTCAACCACTAAGATGAAGTATAGGTGCAAAAAGTTAAAAATTTTGAGTTGACATACTTTTCTTTCTGTATCCATAATCTATGTGGTTTTGTTGTATTTGGCTTCAACTTCAGTGGCACATCTTTCAGTGAGAGCTATTTCCCATCAGTATTGCTTAACTAAGCAAACAGTTCTTGCACAGATGTTACTATATAATCACCATATAAAATGGGAAAGAACAAAATATTGGTAATCTTGGAGTAAATTTCTGCAATTTTGGATTATCTTTTCCATAGAAAAGCAGGTATACAGGATGTGTTACCTGGAACTTCCAGTAAAATATTTTTTTATTTTCCTTATATATGTGTATCTTAATTGCTTTTTTTCTTTTTAATCTTTTTCCTGTAAGCGTGTCCAAAAGATGGCAGCAATTTTTCCTCCCCCAAACATATGTTTGTAGGAATAATGCCAGTTTGAAAACTAATTCACCACAAAGTATTATGAACTATACTACATTCATAGCGTGACTGAATGATAACAACCAAGCTTTACATGTATGTGAAGGAAATTTCTGAGTTTCCACTTACTACTAGATAAGAGTTGAAATCAAAAATTTAGTTGATTCAAATCTCTCTGTTCAGAAAACGTTAGCTGTTGATTTAATGAGAATAAAGCCCTTAAATCTGTGGATTGAACAAGGTATGATGTATCTCCAAAGCTGAGAAACACATAATTAACAAGTAGAATTGTGTGGTCTAAAGAAAAAAAGATGGGATTAAGTGGGTATTTAAGAAATTCTTTAGGATTAATGAAAACTTCCTCTTGTTATCATGTAAGTGATACTCCTGGGTGGAAAACGAAATACCCCAACAACCCCCAGCAAATTATTAAGAGTTCATAAAAAAAGGAGGTGGGCAGTTCAACATTTACTGGTTATGAACTTCTGAGGTGTAATGGACCTGAAATATTTCAGTAGAATACTGACTGATCATCCAACTGATAGAATTCAGAGACAGATAGAAAATAAAAATAGATGTCGTTGCATAAATCATTAATTCATTCTGACTGTTACATAATAATTTACACTCTATTAAAACCAGAAAAGGGCCTTAATGACTACTTTCATTCCACAAGATGAGCTCTGCATTTTCCTAATGACCTAGATTCTATGTGTCCAGGAAATTATTAATTTAACCATAAAAATGAATCAGAGTAGAATAAGGAAGAAAGGAAAAAGAAAACAAAAAAATTTGGTTTCCAATTTTGATTTTGAGAAATCAGTGGTGTGTAGTTTGATGTATCGATAACATCCTGCCTTTGTTTTCTCATCTTCTCCCTCCTTCTTTCCTTTTAAGTCATAATAAAACCAGTAACAGCTGGAGTAAAATTACTGAGTGGGAAACCTCTTTCGGATGAAAGCTTTTCCATTCCTCAATTCATTCTAATATTAAATAATTCAGGTTTGGAATGAATTTTCCATAGGAACCAAGCTGCAAAAATGTTAGATTTCTTTTTGCCATGGATGTAGTTCACTTCCAGAGATCCCCTGGGCATTTTGATCTTATGTTTCCAGCCCTCCCCTGTTCTCTCACTGTGACATTTGTGCATGGGGTGGAATGAGGAGGAGGAGACCAAAAACAGATATTCTTTTGGCATTGGTGTTTACAAAAAATTCTCTTTCGATTAGTCAGTCTTGTCTCTTCTCTTCACCAAGATGGCAGGCAGTTCAGGAGGACAACCAACATCCTTTTATTTGTGCTATTCAGTAGGGTGTAAATTTCACAGGAACTGGTAAAAGATGATGAACCCTGTGCATCCAACTCTGACACACACCACATGCAGAGTAATAATGTGTAAAAAAAAAAAAGGTCTGCCATTATTTTATAGGAGAAAAAACTCCACCTCAAAACCCAGGTTTCAGAAGAAACAGGTAATAGTTGTGTCTGAAGAAAATGTAGAAAGCTAGATATAAATTTGTAAATTTTATAGGAGTTGATTTCTGTACTGCAATTATGGAATATAGATTCCCTAGAATGCATTATTCCTTCTGAAAACAGAATTCTTTTTGTTTTCAGAGCAATATGTTAATTTCTTATGTTGTGTAAGTTGTGTTTGTCATCAAGATCATCAAGTACAGCCTGATGCAAGTTCAGACCTAAATTATGCTAGAACAAATAATTAAATTAAAATTAAGCTGAAGTAAAGTAAATTTTGTATTGACTCTCATTCAATTATAGTCCATATCAAAATTATGTATTTCTATTTATAGTTATATTTCAATTAAAATTAGAATTTTGCACTTTTTCTTCTCTGCTCTGATGACAAATATCAGACCACCTTGGTACCACTCAAACCTACCTAAATTTACCTGATATACGGTTCAAACCCTAAGAACCTTGGTGATTCTGAAACCCACTTTGCTCACAAATGTCTTCAGAGATCAGTAGACAAGGTGTTCTCATGGTCCTTGCCTGACGCAGATCAGACCTCTGGGCTCAGCTCTGGCTTTTTCTGTTGTATTTGTTGCAAATAAAAAACACACACAAAAGAGCCTCTCAGTCCTAAGACCATCCACTGCTGCCTCATATTTAGCAAACCAATTACACTGATAACAATACTTAACTGCAGCACATTCTGCAAAATATTAGTGATTATTAACCCAGGGGCTGCAGAATGACTGTCAAAATGAACAAATTGATGTACCTGTGTAACTGAACAAAATAAGAAACCTCCCTCTGATGAAAAATTATTACCTAAGCAATCCCCAAACACTGATCAGATTACACCATAACCCACCTTTATGTGCATCTTCTTGGCTGAATAAAAATGTTATTTTAGTGTTTTCTTGGTTTTTTGTTTGATTGTTTTTTCCCTGGTTAATGATGATTTATTTAAGACTGAAGATGATCTACTGTTATTCCAGGTAAATAAAATTACCTGTTTGTGCATAGCATAGGTTTATCATAGATACAAAATGAATTTCATGTTAGCTGTCACATGGAAGTTACATTTCAGATGAAAAGAGTAATTCTTTAAGAAATCAAAGCTAATAAATATCTCTCGTTAATAAGATAGAATTTTTATCTTGGAGAAAATATTCATCTTTCAATATTTATTTCTCAAACTGATTGCAAGGTGATCTGTTGCCACCGTACAAAATTTGAAGATATTTTAAAACAATTGCCCCAAGACCTTTGCAAAACTTATATATTCTAGTTTTATTGTATATTGGAAAGTAGATTGAAATGTATTTTCAGGCTTCAGTATTAAAAAGAATAAAAAAAAAGACAAAGAAAAGAAATTAAGAAAAGATTCTCTCAAGGATATTGGAGGAATAGTGTGAAGAAATGTATTCTCAGACTGGGCTGCCTAAGGAAGGCATTGATTTCCTTGGTATTTCTTTTTTTTGTGTATGTGTGTGGTTTTTGTTTTTTTTTTTTTTTCTTTGGTTGCTTGACAGTTTGTTTTTGCCAATGTGGCACAAAGGCTGTGTTTTTACAGATGCAGGCGACTCATCCAATTAATTTCAAGATCATTTGTACACAATAACTTCCAAAATGTGTGAAAACAATTATGTTCTCTGTGATGTGGGAACTTCAGTACGAGGAATTAGATTAAATCTGCAATTTTCTTTCATTTATGTGCTCAATTGCCATTTTTTTTTCTGGACCAGTTTCGCCTCTTATTCTGCCTTGATAAAGCAAATTGTGTGCCTATTATTTTCAAGCATGTCCTCATAACAAGAGTCCCCAGTAAATAGAGCACCCTGGAGTGTGTGCTGGAGAGCTGGCCCACTGCAGCTGTTTCTGGAGATGAATTAATGTATGATCCAGGTTACACTGAAAAGGATGAAGGGCAAAGGTAGAGATTCCACTGGTATCAAAAGTGCTGAGTTTGGAAAACACCACTTGGGCCTGCTGATGCTGTTCTTACCCCACGACTGGGCTTGGTGCCACAGAGCACTCCCCAAACGCTGATCAAACGCCTCTGCAGCCTTTCTTTTTGGAGGGGATCGGTTTTGATTCCGTTTCTTATTTTCCCCAGGAATATTCTTGGGTACAGCTTTGCTTCCCTAAATGCCTGGTAAGTGAATCAAAGGAAAGGGTCTGGCCTTCTCTCATATCCTGAGGCAAGCCAATTGCCAGGATGAAGGTGTTGGATTTAGTTATAGCTCAGTACGAGTCAAGGTGAAAAAAGTTCCCTTTCAAGTGCTTGGGCGTGCTGTGGATTATAGTAAGGGAAAACTAAGTTGCTTTTTTTACCCCTCAAAGTCAACACAAGTGTAGTTTTTGCTGTTTTAATTTTCCCTTCTTCTCCTCTAACTGGAAAAAAAATGCCAATTTTTATGTAAGTGGTGAAGAAATTAAGATACTTAATTAAAAAAGACACACATCTGTATGCCATCTGAAAAGAATTGCTTGTTCCCTCATCATTCTCTTAAAAAAAAAAAATTCAGATTTTTAATTCCTCTAGTGTTTCAGGGAAATTATGCTACTTATCCAGATTAAATAAAAAAAAAAAAAGGATTAAAAAATATGTATTTTTTGACTACAGGCAAACTTCCTTAAGGGTAAGTGTAGTGACCATTCAAAATGACATATGAATTCCTTTGGTCACTTCATGGTGCTGCCTGCAACCTCTGATTAGCTGTGACCTGGTGTAGAAGTGACAGCGTGAGGCTGGGAGAGGAAGAGAAGAGACAGAAGCAAAGTAATACTTCTTGACAATTATATGTATCCATGGAAAAAACATCCTAGCTGAATGGTCTAAGCCACCAGCTCTGTTTGTCATGTCTGGGATGCTGTAAACTAAATAGCAGTCATAGTTCTGATGCAGAAATGCAGGTGTTTCATGCAAAATAATGGTGGTACACATTGCATGTTTGCCATGAGAAAGCAAGCAAACACCTAATAAAGAAGGGCCACCAATCACATCCCTGGGTATGGGCAACTTCCAGTTTTCTCATAAACCTGATTAAGCTCTAGAGATTGTATAAAGGCAGAGATCCTGGTAGGTTTGTGATCTTTGATAACAAAATTATCCATGTGTTTTAGTTTCCTTCATAGGTAGAAAATTGAATTTGCTTCAAGCTTGATTTTGTGTAATTCCAACTTCTAGCGTTTTATCTCTTTGTTAACAACTTTGAGAAAATCTCTGTTTTCTGTTAATACTTATAGACAATGATGAGTTTACACCTCGATCTTCTTTCACTGCAATATACTGAATATCTGAAACTTCACTCGTAGGACCTTATTTTCCTGCTCAGAGCACCTTGTATGGTTAATTATAGAGCCCTAATATTTCCACATCAACTTTCTCAGTTCCAAAAACTGACATGCTCTTCTATTAGTGGCTTTACTAGAAGAAAGATTGTCTACTGGTTTCCTCTGTAGAGTTATTTTTTGTTCCTCAGAGAATAATAATGAATTCTTTTGTTCAGGTGTAGTTCACAGAGGTTACATACAGAGAAATATCTGTAGTAACCTGAGGCTATTTTCTCTTTCCCCCAGTGCAGTCACCTGTGCTATCACATTTCTAATGATGACCTAAATTCTGCATTTTTATATTTTTTATTTTATTTAGGGCCATTGAATGTGAGAAGTCAAACGATTCTGGACCCCTTTCTGATATTCTTCATTTACCTTTATTGTATATGTTACCCGCTTAAAAGGATTAAATACATTATTTATTAATCAATTTATTTTGCCTATGGGCAGGCCTTGTGGACAGAATTGTTTGCCCCAGGGAAATGAGTAAAAGATGTTTTTATTATTTTGGCAGTCCACATAGTTCAATGGTTATAGGGGTGGAGGATTCAATTATGCCCTCTGTATTTAATAGGGGGGTGTCTGCATGTGAAATACCAACTCGGTACTGAGAAATCTGACTGGAGTCCTGGGTTCTTCAGCACTAGCAAATGCCTGATAAATAGGATGGAGTTCAAAGAAAACCAACAGAGATGATAAAAGGAGTGACACAGTGTGATTTATGATGACAAACGACTATGACTATATTCAAATAGCTGCTGTAGACAGTAATTCATGATTCTTTATTGTGCAACTTGCATGTGTATACAGAGACTCAGTGTAAATGGATGCAGCTGTGATGTGAATGGGTTGATCTATCCAGCTTCTCCCATCATAACATCCAGATGATGAATGCCCACCTGGATATAGGAAAATGAGCTGGTCACTTCCATGTGTGTGTCGAAACTCACATGGACAACTCACAATATTTAAAGGTAATGAGGATCAAGAGGATAACACATATATTCCAAAATTTGAGGAGGAAAGCAGCCAGAATTGCTTCATGGAGAGTAATAATTTAAGTGATGAAATTGGAATTAGAACATGTACAATTAGAGATACAAGTGATCTTCAAGGAAAACTTCCTTTGGTCAATAAGAGGGACATAAGCCCTTAATGATTTGCTTGAAAGCAAGATGAAGCAGATTGTGGAAGAGTCTTTGAAATGAACAGGCTGGTGAATGTTTTGTTAGTCTAGGTGCTTTACATTAAGACAGAACACATTACAGAGATTGAACATTAAAGAGCAAATATACCAGAACAGAAAAAGCATTTAGAGTTTTGAAACTCTCTTATAGAAGGACTACTATCATCCTCAAAATCCTGAGATTTTTTTTAAAAGTCATCAGGACTTTTGGCTGATGTGGCACTAATCATGGAGATAGCCATCAGTGTTCTTTGTGTTCAGACTGCTAAACAGAGATCCTTAGGCTAGTCTTGAGACTGCATTTGCTTGTTGTGTACAAAAAAAAAGTTATTTATGTTGCCTCAAACAGAACTAAAATGTGTCCTTCGGAGTATAAAGGCTCCTGTATAACTGGAAACATGCTGAGATAGCACCCTTAAAGTACTGGACACCTCATGTGTGTGCTGGGTAGTGGTACAGTTGGAAGACAAACAGATTTGTTAGCTCACCTCCTGCTTTTCTCTGTTCCTGGGATGGAAATGGAATTTAAGGATTCAGGGTCTTCACCTACACTGCCTCTATGTGAACGATTTATGTGAAGGACCCAAGGGAATGGCCTGAAGCTGAGCTGGGGGAGGTTTAGTTCAGGAAAAGGTTCTTCCCCAGGGCTGTGTTTGGGCAATAAAGGGTTCCCCAGGGAATGGTCACAGCACCGGACTGGCAGAGACCAAGAAACATTTGGACAATGCCCTCAAGCATGGGGTAGGATTCTTGGGGATGGCCTTGCTCAGGACCAGGAGATGGATTTGGTGATCCTTGTAAGCCCCTTCCTAGTCAATTCTATCATTCTAAGTGATTAGTACTCACAGAAGGTTATGAGTCTGCTTTTCATGGTGTTTCATTAAAGCACAGGTTCACTTAGAGTGAAGATTTTGGTGACTTGAGCACTGCTCAGCTTTTCTCATTCACAGTGCTTGCTATAAAGAGACAGAATACCTTCTGGGCTATTCCTCAGCAGCAGGAATTGGAATATCAAGGACTCTCCTAGTTTCAGCCACACACAAATCTGCCATTTGAAATGCCCAGGCTAAGGTATCAAACAAGGGAACAGGCACTGTTTCATGACAATGACTGGGCACTGTCGGTATCTTTGCTGTAAACAATCTGTTGAGGCAGCCACAGGAACCGTTTCCATTCCAAGCTGTCCCTGCTGCTGAGCCGAGCCATCTGCAGCATTTTTGGCATGTGCTATCTGCTAGAATTTGGATGAGATTAATTCCATTAGGGACACTCTTGAAAGCACAATTAAGAATTTATTTTTTTTTTTTCTCTTCTGTTGCTGCTTTCACCTCTTTTCTTTCCATACTTTCCATTTTATTCCCTTCCACTCCTCTGGTAATCTTTTTACACTTTTAATTTGTTCTTTGACTTTAATTAGTCTCCCTTTATGCTTGCAATCCTGTCTAATTTTCTTTCCTAGAAGCTGGAAGTCTCATCATGCTCTCACAGCTCCAGTGACAGGAACTGGGTGTTGCCAGAGTATTGTGCAGGGTTCCAGTTTCAGAGGTATCATTGGAAGACACTTTTCTGCAAGCCCTAGAAATCTGCTAAAGCATTACCTGCCCCCTGAGCAGTGGAGAAACTGGCTAAAATCAGTTTGTGTCAAGGTGGGTGGGGAAAATCCAAAAAATGAGGGTGTCATAAAACACTATCTCAGGAGATGGCAAGTTGTGTATTGTTGCCAATGTCATGTATATGGTCTCCAGAAAAGTTTTGTTTTCAACACATGTGGTCAGTGTTTTATCTTTTCTATAAAACCCTAGAACTAAACTAGTTATTTCAGGGGTCCTAAAGGTGACCTCACAAATGTTTATAAGTTTTAAGAATTAATGTCATAAGCTTTGGCAAAGTAAGAGCTGTAATCAGCTGAGAGACTGATGCACGTAGTTCTTCAGCTTACACTGACTAGGGGAATGAGGAACTGCTGTGTAATTTCTTTCCTTGCAATCTCCTTGAAGTGCTAATGTAATTCTGTAATTCTTGTCCATTTTCACATGCCCAAGGTATAGGAGTCCTAGCTTAAAGTCATATTCTCTGTTAAATCCTATGATTCCTTGATTGCCCTGTCTTATTCTGTGATTCTTTCGGTAGCTTCACTAGCCTTCTACCTGCATGACAGCCTGTTGGGTTACACTGAACTTTTCCCTGCTGAACAGGATCTGCAGTGTCTTTACAGAAATGTCTCTTTAGCAGCTTGTAAAATGTCTACTGTTATTTCAGTTTTTTATTCAGGATGTTCAAAACCAAGCCCAAGCGTTGTCAAATTCTCAGTTATTTCAAAAACGGCAGCTTCTTAAGTCATCCAGAATGCCTGGCAGGCTTTAAAAAATCCCCCTTCTCTAAATTTTTTCTGGACTTATATAGAAATTATGTTCTCAGTTTCTCAATTGATTAAAAAGCAGTCATTAGACATTTTCTTCACAGTGAATAATCTTTCTTGGGCTGCCTAGTGGCATGGTCATTTGATCACTTATCACACACAGCATGCCAGAGCTCTGATCTGTGCAGTATCTGACACTGGGTACAGCCCAAGGATGTGTTCCTGGGCTTCATGAGGGCTCCATATATTTGTAGATATGCCCCAGAAACACCTTATTTCCCTCCTGGGATTAGAGGAGAAAAAAAGAAAAATCTATTACATTATACAAGTATATAATGTATAAAGTACGAGCTCCAGAAACCAGGCTCTTGTGCCTTTCTTCCACTTAGAGAAGTTTCAATGGAATGCACAGAGTAAAAAAAAATCGTGGATTTGCAACTTAATCTCTGTCTCAGTGCACACTCTGTTTACTAGTCTGTTCCTATAAAAGTGGAAGTCAAAAGCCTCATTTTTCAAATCTTTCCCAAGATACTTAAAAGTTATTAAATGCCTGACATAACAAGGAGTACATTACATAAGCTTCCTCTTCCTTTTTTCCTTTTTTCCCCCAGCTAATATGCTCAAAATGACAATTTGCTCTGATATTTGATGATGAGGAAGGGGTTACGAAAAAGCCGAAAGAGAAGATATAAAAGAAACAATCCAAGCAGTTTGTATGGGAAATGTTAACATACAGCAACCACTGAGTATGGACAACAAGAAAATAGAAAAATAGAAACATAGAAAAAGATTGAGAAAACAGAAAACTAGAAACAGATGAGTAAAGCAATGATAAAGGAGTAAAAGGATAGAAGGAAAATGGAGCAATTTGAACTTCAAAGAGAATTGATTTCAGATGCTGTCTTTCCACTGCAATTATCCTATGCGGTGCTAATAATCCATGGTGCTAATAATCCATGGTTGTATCCCAGCACCTTCTGCAGGGACTGGTGGCCAAAATGCACACAGAGGTCATGTCAGGGGACCATTCTCCTGCCTTTGTGACTTCTTATCCCATGTTTCTCACTCAGTGGCTCTCTGGAGTAGGAAGCTGGAGAGGCATTGTGGCAGCTGTAGACTGGCATGGGTTGATGTCTTTACCAGGTAACAAGCCATAGGACAAGAGAAAATGGCCTCAAGTTGTGCCAGGGAAGTTTGAGTTTGAAAAACTGGGAAATATTTCTTCAGTGAAAGGATGCTCAGGCATTGCAAAAGGCTGTCCAGGGCAGTGGTGGAACTTAAAATAACTTGTGCATGTAGAGGTTAGGGACGTGGTTTTGTCATTGTCATTGATCCTGTCAATGCTCAGTTAATGACTGAGTTTGATGATCCTAGAGCTCTTTACAAGCCTTAATTTTTCTATAATTCTGTGATTCTAAGTCTTCCAAATACAGGCCTTTTTTAGTCTCCTCAGCCAGCCATGTACAAGGCTGCATAAATCCAACATTAATACAAATTTATGGGGTGCCAGTCAAAGTGATGCTTCTTGTGTGTGGTGTCCTGACAACCATCCAGAATGGAGAGGAGTCTGTGGGTCCCAGCCTTAGAAATATGTAACACCCTGAGAAATCTGTGGGAAGCACAGCATTTTTCAGGCTCTTCTGTGTTCTTTGAAGAACTTTGAACACAAAAATCTTCAGTGGAATAATGAATCACAGTGATGCTATAGGGATATCTCTTTTGGTACCAAGAAATAAAATTCTGTTTTCCCCCAGTTCAGGAAAAAAATTACAAGATGCAAAACAAATATATATTTGTGTATTTCTATATGTTTTCTCTTTTTCTTTGTGACCCAGCTCTTAATTTTGCTCTCATTCCCCTTCTTTTACTGCTCATAACAAAATAAACAAACCATTACTTCACTATAATAAATTTTGAACAAGTGGCAAAAATCAAAACAAAATGCCTGTGACTGTAAACAGATTTAAATACACATATCCCTGAAACATGCTCATGTTAGGTTTATTTAGTGTAAAGTAACATGCATTTTCACTCTTTAAGGAAAATAGTTGTTAGTGTCAATGTGTTATTCAAAGAATTTATAGAAAGCTGTGCAAAACCTAGCGAGATAACAACTTGTGCTAATTGACAGTGACAGCATATTTAAAGAATAAGATTATTTGGTGATTGAAAGCTTTTATTCCTCAATTTCATTTACTGAAAAATAACTACAGATCAAATTGCTTTGCAAAGCTGTGTTTTATGTTTCTAAAGCATCACTGTACGTACTGGATGAGTTTTAGTATAATAAGTTTTAAGCAGTACTTAAACCAGTTTTGTGTGTTGGGATACTTTAGGGTGATGTAATTCAAATACATCTTCAAGCTTGTGAATAAGATACATTTCTGATTGGCTATAGGTAGGAAAAACGTGGAAATTGAAATTTTTATCAAGATAAATTGTTAATTGTTCCCTTTCTAATTCCAAGCATCACAAATAAAGTTAGTAAAAATCATAGACAGTGAATACTTTACAGGGTTGGAACACTTGGGAATATCTTGAGCACCACTGAAGTTAATTTAGTCACAACAAAAAGCAGGATGTGGATTGGGAAGAGATGAGATCTGTTGTAGTAGATGTGATTGCTCAGGAAATTACCTGGGTAGACACAATACCAGTTTGTACTGTGATGGAGTTTCTGAGGGAATCAAACATTTCCCTGGCTCACAGTTAAAGTTCAGTGACATAGACAAATATCATGAATAATTCTTTTCAGGTTTAGTGCATAACAAGCTGCTAAAAAAATCGTTAAGATGTTGGTGATAGAATAACTTCAAGCTGCTAAAAAATCATTAAGATGGTGATAGAATAACTTGCCTCTGAGTACTAATTCTTTCCACTCACTTTTATCTCTTTTCTTCTTGCAGGCTCTCACTTTAAGTAGATGGAAAGTACATAGGAGAAGTAGGAAATGTAAAATATCACCTGTTTATGTTAGCAAATGGTGTGAAGCCCATGCTATCTTTCTAAATTGTCTTTATTTTTTCCATAAACTTACTGTAAGTTTATGGAAAAAATATAAAATATATACATATATTTTATATATATATAAAATATTTTATCAGGAACATGGCATTGTGGAAGGGCTTAGATGTGCAATCTGTTGTGAAAAGGTTTTTCTGTTCCCACTTTATTTTATTGATATGTCTAGTTTATTTCTATATTTATATTAATCTCAGGATGTTTAACATATGATGAATTTCTCACAATGGCACAGTGTTTAAAAGTTACCTATCTTCAGAACCCTCTCTAGCTAAACTGACAGCCAAATACATATTTGTTTACTTAGTGGAAAACCAAGATAGGATGGGCCCTATTTGTTCTGTCAGTGTCTTATGTGTCATATCTGTTCAGCTCAGTGATTACTGTCAGTATTGTGGCATTTAAAAGAAGACCTGAAGAGAGTGGAAATGCAATTTCTGTTCTGTGCTGCCTCACGCATCACAAAGAAAACTGGCAGCTTGACCTTAGCAGTAGAGCAGAAAGAATACAACTCTTTTTTTGTACACTGAGACTTCCAGCCAAATGAATGCATCTTAATGGGGAAGTCACTCACTCCAGAGTAGGTGGGGAGGGGAGGGAAACAGAGAAACACTGTGCAGCTGAAGAAAAAAGTCTGTGCTGTTCCTGACTCTCTCTTTGAAATTACCATAGAATGCCTTGACCCCTATTTTCTGCCCTACCCACAGAAATATCGGAAATAAAACGGTTAAAGCAGTGCATGGTTAAGTGGGATGGAACAGAGTGAGGGAAAGATGAAGGAGTTGCCCTTGTAAGTTCTGTAGATTTGGAGAGAAGCATCAAAGAGTATTGTGTCCTGCTAATAACACAGTTTATAAGAGAATTGAAAAGGCAATGAACCTCAAGAATATTTTGTGTTTGTTATATTATGGAAGAGACAAGCTAACAGTATTAATATTTCTGGGCTACAGGACAGTTTCTAAAGTTTAAAACCAAAGCCTTTACTTAAACAATGACAGTGCATTGATCACATCCAACAGGAGAGAAAGAGAGAGAGAAAGAAAGGAGAGAGAGAGAGAGAGAAAGAGAGAGAGAGAGAGAGAGAAAGAGAGAGAAAGAAAGAAAGAAAGAAAGAAAGAAAGAAAGAAAGAAAGAAAGAAAGAAAGAAAGAAAGAAAGAGAGAGAGAAAGAGAGAGAGAAAGAGAGAAAGAAGAAAGAAAGAGAGAAAGAGAGAGAAAGAAAGAAAGAAAGAAAGAAAGAAAGAAAGAAAGAAAGAAAGGAAAGAAAGAAAGAAAGAAAGAAAGAAAGAAAGAAAGAAAAAGAAAGAAAGAAAGAAAAAGAAAGAAAGAAAGAAAGAAAGAAAGAAAGAAAGAAAGAAAGAAAGAAAGAAAGAAAGAAAGAAAGAAAGAAAGAAAGAAAGAAAGAAAGAAAAAAAAAAACTGGCTTGTGGCTTGAGTTAACAGTTTAACAGCTGAAGCAAAAGCTGTGAGTACAAGTGAATTTAAGTATTTATTTATGAATTCTCACTGCAGGCAATTTTTTAGTGAATTTCTGAGCACCTCAGCTCACATAATGGCTGCTCAGGAATACAAATGACATAACCATGAATGATTCAGCTTCTTCCTGCTTTTATTCCTGAGTATGATATCATATGATATTAATATCTCTCTAATCAGCTCAGATCAGCTGTCTCAGCTGTGTGTCTCCACATGTTCTTGACTACTCCTGCTGGAGGTACAGTGGGAAAAAGAAAAAGCCTTGATGTGGTGCAGAACAGTTCAGCAGTGACCAAAGCATTGGTGAATTATCAACACTGGTTAACTCACAGAATCAAAAACCTTCCACCATACAGGTTTCTGTATTTTCACCTCAGCCACGTGCAGAAATTTATAACACAGAAAGCAGTGAAGGAAATGTGAGATATTTTTTCTAGTTTGTGACTATAACATCATAACTGCCTATACATTACTGACATGCTCCTCTGTTTTGTTGAAAAGTTGGAGGCCACCAATCCTGTGGGAGCCAGCATAATTTTCTTTCTCTTTCCTCCTTGTTTATAACTTGACTGTTTTTTTAATTTGTTTCCTCACTTTTTTTTGGTAGAAATGTGATAATTTGAAACTGATTGCTGTTGGCATGGAGGTATTTGTGCTGTACACCTTACACATGTATGGTTTTCCTGAAGGCCATCTGAAATATTCACTGTCCAGCTGTGTTTCTGTGGAACACCACCAAGGAATCCAGCTGACTTTTATGGTCAGGTGCTGAGGTGTTTACACAGTTCTTGAATTTTTTTTCCACACAGTCTATGGCACAGAATTTTTATTGCAGCTGAAATGAGGTTAGAGCATTTAAGCATAATTAAATCATCATTGCCAAGTGGTGGGTCAGAACCACCAACATTTTTTTGCCATTTCTATGGTTCCAAGGAGACTTAGATCTCTTAGATTGCATTCCTGGGAGGAATCCCTCCAAGTCCACAGTGACCAGTATTGCAGTTGTCCTCCACAGCAGGTCTTTGATTTCAGTTTCTCCATTCAGCACAGTATATCCAGATCAGTCTGAGAGGCCAATGTTGGTTTTCAAGCAAGGGAAACACCCTGGTCAGAGCCAGCACGGTGGCTCCCTTTGGCCACGCGGACCATTCACCCACAAGCCATCAATGTGATGGATGGCGAAAATGGTGTTTATTGCAGGGGAATTTAACATTTTATAACCTAGGGTCATTGTGTTACTCCCATCTGCTTTCGTCACAGTTAGGTGCTATTGGTTAATTGCAAAAGGCTTTACTATCCTAACAGAGAGGGGGGGTTTACTAACTTTCTGTTACATCCTGAAATCTTCTGAACTTCCAGACCTTAAACTACAACATATTCCCCTCTCTCTATGAATAACTAATTTGCTAAAATATAAGGTACATTAGTCTTAAAAAATTCTAATGTTATTTTCTATATACGTATCTCTAAACACTTTGTCTAACTTATCTATATTATAAAAGTTTTAAAAATGAATAATATAAACTTAAGTAAAATATAAGATACAGTATACTTAATTAAAAAGCTAAAAACTTATAAAATGGATACTACAGTTTTCATTAGTAAATACGAGGCACATGTGGTGACTAAGTGTATTTTTAGAGCATCTGTTGCCTTTCTATAAACAGAATGTTAACCTTTTCTAGTCGGCTCTTAACAAAGGACACAAGCTTATTTAAAATACACGGTCTAAAGATTAGCACAAATAAAATCATCACAACTGGTCCAATCAGGGTAGACACCAGGGTGGTCAACCACGGAGATTGATCGAACCAGGATTGGAACCAGTTTTGCTGAGCTTCTCTCTCTGCTTTCTGTTGAGACAGCCTGTCTCGTAGCTCTGCCATGGTGTCTCTCACTACTCCGGTGTGGTCTGCGTAGAAGCAGCACTCTTCTTTCAGGGCGATGCAGAGGCCTCCTTGCTGCATGAACAGAAGGTTGAGACCTCGCCTATTCTGCAAAACAACTTCATAGAGTGAGGAGACTGACTTTTCTAAAAAGGATATGGATTTCTCAATTCTCTGTAGATCCTCATCTAGAGATGTAGCTGAGAGTGGCTCTGACTCTGGGTTACCAGGGCGGAGACACCCGTGGCTGCACCGGTTGCTCCCAAGCCAAGCAGCATTGCTATTGACAGTCCTGCCAACAGCTCTCTTTTCTGAAGGCGGCCTGTTCACTCAAGGTACTGGTTCACTTCTTCTTTGGAGTGGTATAGGACTCTGGGGATGATAACAGCTGATACACAAAAGTCAATAGAGGAGTTAAAGCTTTGGGTATAGATGCAAGGGCTTAGCCCACCACGGTTGCAAATCCACATGCCAGATAAGGGAGCGATTGCACATCTCTTGGACCTGTCCACCTGCACCGTGGTCGCATAAACTTTTTTGTCAACAACAATGGCTTTGCCCACGTAAAACTCTGGCCCGGTCATGTGGCTGATGGTGATTCTGTGAGAAGGTGACTCACTAGGGCACTGGACTGGGGCCTCTGGCCAGTTCAATGTACCAGAGTGACCCATATGTTCTGTCACTTTTGGATGTTAGTTAGCAGACAGTTGGTCATGACTATAAATAGCACAATTACTAAAAGCAGTTTACCATGTAAATGACACCATACTTACAAACTCACAGCTAAAACTTTAACGTTAAATGAACTTTCAAAGATGCTTACACTACCTCTTGAAGGGGAAATACTTATACTTTATATTAACATAACAATTACTACACAGGCTAAACTCTTTGCCTTAAACTATTATCTAACTATTTTTAACACACGTGCTCTGGTATATACGTAGTCTAAGCGTGAAAACGATTTGCTAAAAGGGTAAACACACAACTACAATTTGCTTTATATACAGTTAGATGGAGTCTCTACACTTCTTAGATCTTCTACAGAATTTCTCTAACACGATTCAGTCCTGGAATGTTCACTGCTCCCGTGATGTCAGCTGGCAGCTGATCGGTGACTGAGGGCTTTGATGTTCAAGTTGTTCTTCACATCTTTCTAAATCTTAAAACAAAGGATACCTGAAAAATTGGTAGAGACACAACATCATAATAACAACATAAAATTTCTGTTGGTAACTGTCTATGTAGTGTTCAGACACAACTGTGTCCTGACAGCTCCACTTCTGATCCATGTCTGGAGTACCAAGGCTGTGTGGTGACTTCTCTGTTCACTGGATCTCGTGTGTTCAGAGGCACACAGTCTGGTCAGATGGACAGGTGACCTTTCTGAACCTGTCAACAAAACACAGACACTTCTCTCCTTGAAGTTAATGAATTACACTAATCAAAATGCTTTTAGGACATCAATTTCCCCTGTTTTTTTAAAAAATAAAAATGAGATGTACTTTTGTTCAACATTAACACAAAACCATATACACAATTAGTAAAAACTCAACAGTTAAAAATTAAATTATAAACATTATTAATAACATATGTAATATAAAAGTACTGTTAATTACTAAAACACTGCACCAGCATCTCATAGTTAACAAACAAACAAAAACAAAAAATCATCAGTGAAGGATTGGATAACCACCTCTGGAAATGATTCTTCAAGCTCACTTCAAAATTGATCCAGCTGTCATATTAATAGGGTCAAATTGCTGAGTCAAAAAGTGACTCAAATACTGATTTGGTATAGAAAACATCTGGATCTGCTGGCAAACATTCCGTCCAGGTAAAGTCAAGGCTTGGCCAGGGACTAGGCTTTAAACTGGGAGGATGCCTCTTAAGTCATTTCTAAAACAAGGTTCTCAATAATAGCAGCTATGAGATGCTTACAGCACAGCAAACTGTTGAAATGCATTTGTACAAAGCAAATAATCAAAAACCTTAGGTACCAAACTGATTAAATCATTCAGCAGTTGGTTTAATCTGAAGCCTCTCCCATGGCAGCTGATCTTTAGCAATGGTACCTCTTAAAATTCTAGAAACACTAAAAAATAAGAAAGCTATAACAAACAAAAACTGCAGAGATTGCAACAACCCAATAAAACTCCTGATGAAGTCAAGGGTGTCACAGACTGCATTCACTTCTATCCACAAACAGGTGTTCATCAGTGTTTTATCACAGCTGTTTCACTTGTAGCTATCTTCATTTCTCTAAGAAAAATAACTATACTTTGTAGTTTAGACAAGTGTCTTCAATAAAACATAAAACAATTTAAATTAAACAACATTTAAACCTAACAATAATTATTTATGACAAAAAAAATAACAAAACTTAACTTTAAAAGAATATTCAAGTTATACAACTTAACTTAAAAACATTCAAGCCTAAACATGATAAAACTTGACTATTTTTAATTTTATTAACACTTTTTTAAACCACAAATCTCTTCTATAGATAACATTACTTAGAAGATTTTCTTAGAAGCTGTAAATCACACCATATTTTAACCTTAGGTTTTAAAACTAATTATTGCAAGGTAACTTCTGTTAATATTCACTTTAAACATGTTTGTTTTTGAAAAGGGGCTTTTTAAACTTTCAAAAAAATCACAATAATTTCTCTAGTAAAACTCTAAAAACTATAACTGCATAAACTCATCATTACTTAAATCACAAAATTAACTTCAAAAGGGCATATAAAAACATTTTAAAAACCTAATAAATCACGACTTTGTAACAAACTGGGTATTATCCCAGTGCTTTTTCCCAGAGAGGGAGCGGGGGGGTGAACCGCCCGCTCCGCTGCCACAGCTCTGCTCCCATCCCGCTTCACATTCTCCACATACTCCCGCAGAGAGGAAAAATGGAGAGAGAGGAAAGAAAACCTCACAAAGTTAACTTTAACAAATGCAGTTGTTTTTTTTCTCTCAGTTTCTCTCTCGCTGTTAAACTCTCTGTCCTCCCTCAGATACCCAGACTGGGAATACTAACACGTCTGGGGGATCCCAGGTGGCACTTTCTGCTCTTATCTGACCCCAGTCTGTGAGAGGGGTATCCTCTCTCCGTTCTTTTTTAATGTGGGGGGGGATGTTCTTGTTTATCTTTATTGTTTCTTCTTCTGAGGACTCAGGCTCTGACCATTTGTCATTAGTATCTTGATCGGAGTCAGAGTTCCACTGGCTGGCTATGTCCTGTTTCCCGTACCTTTTATGCTGGGCTCTGGCCCCGCCTGCCACCCCTGTGGGCGGGCTGTTCCCTCCCTCCTGGCTCTCCCTCCCTTTTGGTCCACCCTCCACTCCACCTTTCACTCCACCTTTCACTCCAGGCTCTGTTCTGCCCTCTGTCCCCCCCCCTTTCCACTGCCTTTGCATTCCATTCTCTCTGTACCCATCCCCCGCGTTCTTCCCTACTGTATTCTTATATATATACTGTATTTCTTATCTCTTTCAACCTCCCAACTGTGTCCATCTTTCAAGGCCAGTCTTTGTTCTTTGTTACAGATATTTTTTTCCCCGCTTCATAACTTTTTTCTCAGCACCATCTTGAAGCTCCTGGGGGAATGTTTCTCTTCTTATTTTCTTTGCCACACCTCTGGCTTCTTCTGTTAACTTTCTCCAAAACTCTCCTGCTCTCCGTTGTTTCTCTGAGAGCGGGCAAGGATTTGGGGACCGAGGGGACTCCCGGGCCCTCCCCCCGGCTCAGCTGAGCTTCTCCCGTCTGGGGGCTGTGAAATCTGAGTGGCCGCTCTGACCCCAAATTTCAGGGTGGCCAACATACAGTTCCTTGCCGCTTCCCAAATTTCTTCAGCAAGGGTTTTAGTACATCTGTCCCACACCTTAGGGTGGATAAACTTTACAAGCTGATTTATGACCCCAATAAACCAAAGCCTTGCAATAGCAAGTGAATTAGGTTTACAACTTAATTGCAATCTGACCTTTATCAGTGATTCCATCCTAGTTCAGGATGCAGGGACGTCTCCCTCACCAGGACTAAGTCCAGCTGTCCTGGTCACTGCTTCTGTAATCCAGGGAATCCTCGCTTTCTGGGTTTCTTCCCGGGTTTCAGGCACCATATGTTGGTTTTCAAGCAAGGGAAACACTCTGGTCAGAGCCAGCACGGTGGCTCCCTTTGGCCACACGGACCATTCACTCACAAGCCATCAATGTGATGGATGGCGAAAATGGTGTTTATTGCAGGGGAATTTAACATTTTATAACCTAGGGTCATTGTGTTACTCCCATCTGCTTTCGTCACAGTTAGGTGCTATCGGTTAATTGCAAAAGGCTTTACTATCCTAACAGAGAGAGGGAGTTTACTAACTTTCTGTTACATCCCAAAATCTTCCGAGCTGCCAGACCTTAAACTACAACAGGCCAAGCTGCTTTTGGAAGCTCAGGGCTGTTCAGTCCAGCCGTGCTGCTACAGCTGAGGAAGTCTGAGCCAGCATCAGTCATATGCAGGAACCAGACACAAAGCAGTGGGGCCAGTGGAATGGGTCAGCAGCTTTCCCCCTGCAGGGTGGTGCCACGTGGGACAGATCCCTCAGTGGCAGTGCTGCTGCTCTCATCATCTCTGTGACACTGGATGCAGTATACTCATTGCCCAAGTGGATTTTGTTTTGCTTTTTTAGAGGCCTGGTCATTTCTTGCCCTTGCCAGCATTTTTGGCAAATCCTTAGACCTGCTCAGTGGCAGGGAATGGTGATTCAGAACACCAGTAGTCAGTACTGAGGAATGCCGTGAACAATACTGAGAGTTAGTAAAGACAGATGAGGTTTTGTCCCTCTTTCTTTCAGTTAATTTAATAGACATAAATTCCACGAGAAAAAAAAAATTAATAATAAAAAAATATATATATGCATATATAAAAATTAACCCCCTCCCCCTATTTTCTTCTGTATTTCATCTGACCTAATATAGTACATAAAACTGTAGTTTGTGGTGTATATTTCTGTGTTGTTTCCCCCGTCACCATCTTGGACCACACCTATTTTTGAAAAATATGAATTTATTTGTTAATTTTTGGACATTGAGAAGACTCAGGCAGCTCAAATGAAGTCCTGTCTAATAGTCCCTAGACAGCCATAAATCTTTGCTTGGATTTTAATTTTCAGTTTATCAATTCATAAATGTACCTGTAATAAGTTCATCATTTACTTGTTAATAAAAATAAATTTAAGTTACATCATGTGTAGCAATCAGATCACTGGTATTGTGGCAGCTGGTACATATGCTGATCAAGCTTAGAAAGGTATTGCAAACATAATTAATGAGTAAATGTAAATATCTTTCTGATCTAAGCTTCCCAGTTCCCTGACACTGTAACTTGGGGCCACTTTGCTCTGATTATCCAATGGGAAAACTTGTATTGAAAGACAGAACCTTAACCTTTTCTGTGATTAATATATTTTGTCTTATTTTGTGGTCTAGTGTCCACCTCCCTGCTCCTGTTTCTCATCACTAAAATGAGACCATTTGCCTTCCTTCTTTGCAAGAAGCTCTCTGACCTTCGAATGCAAAACACCTTTTTAGAGCTGTTAAATGATACATCTTTGCAGATGCTTCAGCCACAAGCTGTCATTGTGTGCAGCATAGTTCCATAACTGGTACCAGGTGACAAATTCTTTGAACTCTATCCAGCAATGCCACCTCAATAATCAAACTAAGAGATAACCCTAAACACTAAGATAAAATTCTGTAAAGATGGTACAACTAGGCATAATGGCTCAAGGTAAGAGAATACACAATAGGTTCTGGTAAATTAAACAGTCTCTGAAATCAGCATGGAATCTTCAAACAGAACTTTGAATACAGTACACAGGTTTAGACAAGATATTGGGAAAATATTCCTGACTGTGAGGGTGGGCAGGCCCTGGCACAGGGTGCCCACAGCAGCTGGAGCTGCCCCTGGATCCCTGGAAGCGTCCAAGGCCAGGCTGGATGGGTTTTGGAGCAGCCTGGGACAGTGGAAGGTGTCCTTGCTCATGGCAGGGGGGTTGGAACATCGAAGTATCTTTCAACCCAAACTGTTCTATGATTTTATAATACTTAGTTGCTAAACTACTGGATCATTGAGCAGATGTGGCGGCACAATCAGGTCCTTCTTGTCCATGTTTTGGGCAGGATCCAGGTTTGTTCCTATTCCCTGAGATTTGCTCACCAACAGAAATTCCAGGAGACAAATAAAAAAACTTTGATGGACTTAAATGTAGCACATCTCTTTAGGCATTCAAGACTCAGGCAGATGAGGGATTTGCCAGAAAGAAGCATTTGATAAATTCTGTGGGGAGAAATTTGGATACTAAAGCTAACTAATGCAGGTAATATTCTGAATCTAGATATCTAGGCTCTCTGAAGTTCATGGATTGAGGGGGACAGTCTTAGACACTTAATCCTTTCTCTTGTTTGAGATAAACCTGGATGAGTAAGCAGCTGGGATGTAAAGCTGTCAAAGGGTAGGTGGGAAGAGCAGTAATTCAACTCTGGGCAAGGGTGATTAATGTAATTGATACCAAGAGTTTTTGAAAATGATGAATTGCAGCTTTCAGTAACAGTTCCTGTTATTGCAAAGTTTAACAGTGCTTCCTTATTTATATAAGATGTATCTGATGGAATAACTCATTTTATATATATATATATATATCTTTCCTCTATTAAAACCATCCATAGCTGTAGTGAAAAGAATGACCTTGTTTAAATGGAAAATGTATAGTGTACTCATCAGTGTGGCGTGTATCTTCCTCAGACCTTAATCCACTCAGTATGTGTGATTTTTCAGTGCCTAGCCTAAAGAGCTGGTTTCTTTTAGCTCTTGCAGACTGATGAATTTAACTTTGGAGCTCCTTAACACAGTAACCTTCAACATGCCCAGAGGCAGATTCCAGTTACATTCCACTTTTATTAAAGCAAGTTAGATTTATGAATTTTTTATTTTCAGCGAGGCAAACAGTAAGCACTGGCTGTCCTAATGCAATCTTTTCATCCATTTTGCAAGGGAAACAATTTAGCTTCTACATATGACAGAAAGGGGAATCAGTTATTTAGAGAGTCTAAATTTTATTTGCAGAAGATACCCTGGATTTTGGAAGATATTTTAGAAAATGTATGTGGCTGCAAATAGTTTTAAGGATATCTTAAGAAGCAACATCACAAAGTACATCTGTGCAAGGAATATTTTTCATCTTAGAGTAGCTAGGTTTTCCAGAATTGCAGGATTGAAGGCAGCTGCCAGCTTGTAAGATTTTGCTTTGCTCGCATCCAGGCAGACAATTCTTTCTAGACAGTTACTTGATATTCATAGTTTCACTGAAGCAAGTTAAGTCAACAGTTTCAAAATGGTATCACCATATTTAGAGAGTTTGGTGAACGATGAGTCAGAGCCTTGTGGAGCAGACATGTCTTCTGACATCGATATCACTTTGTCTGCCGTGCTTCTCACTTTCACTGGCACTTGTTCTTGATTGATCTCTTGTTCTGCACCACTTGATTCATCACGGTCAGCGATCCACGGGCATGAAAAATTCATCCCGAGACAACAAATACTTTGTAGCTTATGATATTTCTTTCCCTTGGGTTTCAAGACAATTAATTCCTCCAGAGAGCAGAAAACTTATGGATAATAGCAATTCTGGCATTTCTGTGGTGAGAGCAAGCACAGTTGTATGTCTCCATTCTCTCACACAAGAATAAGGATAGCATGTTACAAAGATGAATTATTTAAATAATCAAAAACTAATTCATCTGAGTGGGTGTGCAAAGGAATTTATTTCCTCCTTGATGCTAAGTACTACATAATACTATGTACTAAATTTCCAGAAAGTTGTATAGATCTATATCACCAGCAATTTTTTTGTAAGGAGGGTTTCCTTTTTAAACTACTTATCTTACTTAGATAAATAGATTCTAATATGTCTTGGCATTGCTATACCTTTTTTTGTTAAGTGCCTCCTTGTCTATGTCAAATTTGATCTCTCACAAGCATAATAGTCCTGTGAAGTGCATTTCTCTCTAAACTGGCACTTTACATCAGCTTTTTCACCACAGCTTCCAACTAAAAGTATGGGGATAATCTGAAATGAAAGCTATGAAATCAGCCATTATTAGGTCCAAGAGATGAATAGAGAGCTCCTAAGTCACAGGCCAAAGTCTTATCCCTGAAATTACCTTTTTCCTCTTTTAGAATGGGAGTCAAATTTGCAGATCATTAGACATAGAAAATGTGATATTTGATAAATGCTGTCTGATGCCCTTTATGTTATTTCCTGTAAGACAAAGTGGCATCTGAAACAATCAAAGAGAAAAATGAAGTGAGAACTTTGCATAAGAGACAGATGATATGTAATTTAGGCTATCTAGTGGCTGACTACAGTAATTGAGCTGAACAAATTACTTTCCTCCACAAGCAGTGGAGTCATCTGGTGTAATATATGTAAACAACTCAGGCACATGGGATGGGGCTGGACATGAAGTACATAACTGAGGTGAGGGGGCCCAAATCATGCACCTACTTGTACCTGCTCATCACCTCACCCCTTTGCTTGTCTTTTCCTTTGTCACCATATATTCAGATTAAACAAATTTATCTAGTCAATATCTTTCTTCTATTTTGCAAAAATAGGCATTTTCTCTTTACATTTCAAATGCTGTGTCATATTACAATTCCTATGTCATTGCAATGTAGGCCATCTCTTCTTATGTTATTTGCCTCATACCACATCCCTAATACTTCCTGCGAGTTGACATGAGTCTGATGAGGACAATTTATTAGAAAACAATCTTTACAGTTGCTTTGTGTGTGTGCAGGGATGCAGCAGCTCCATTAGTGAACACTGCAGGTAATTCCAGTCACCACTGACCAGTGCTGTGGCTGTAATGAGCTGTATTCCATTAAAATGTCAAAAGACATGGAGCAGGAACACATGTTTAGATGTAACTGGGTAATTCTCCAGGTGACTTGCTTTCCAAAAGCAGAATGATATCATGTCACTCTTTTATATGTGGTAGCCTTCATGAAAGGAATATCCTTGGCCATACCATTAAAATGAGTCATGTAGATTAAGGTTCCCATCAAATGTTGTGTTACTGTAAAGTCTGCCTGTGTCTGAAGATACTCCTTCTCTGTTTGAATTCTGTTTCTGTCAGATCATTATTTGATTGAGTCAATTAATTTTCAGACTGTTTTTCATGAAGCTCAGGACATGGTTTGTCCTTTTGGCTGCCAGGGTTCACTGCTGGCTCATACTGAACCTTTTCATGAACCTTCTCACCAGCACCCCAAGTTCCCTTTCCCAGGGAGGCTGCTTGGCCACTCCTCCCCAGGTTTATGCTTGTGTCCATCATTACTGGGTCCCAGATGCAGAAAATGTCATTTGCTCTTGTTGAATTCCATGGCAGTGATGTTTGCCCAATGCTCCTGCCTATGCAGATCCCCCTGCAAGGGCTCTCATCCCTTTATAAAGTCAGCCAAGAGGGATCTTCTCACTGTGTCAAAAATTCAGTTTCTATTGCTTCTCTAGATTCCATCTTGAAAGTCAGTCATAAAAATTAAGTGGATTTTAGTAGCAATTTGCTGAATATCTTTCTCTCCATCAGTTGTTGGAGAAACCACAGGGGTTTTTTTTGACTTTTTTCTATATCTATTTCTGACCAACTGTATCAGAACATTCAGTGTACAGCCAGACCTCAGGAGTAAACAAGGGAAAGCCAAGGCCCTCTGGAATGAAAGCAGCATTGGGGAAAACATCAGCATTTCTTCTTGACCCTTGTCACCAAATAAAGCCACTTAGCAGCAAACATACCTGGAATGAGATCAGGTGTTCAACAGCTTTAATATATGGCTTTCCAGAAGGCTCCAAAGGAGAGAAGTGCAAACTACCCAGCCTTTGCCAGATTCAAAACAGATGAAACCTGTCCCAAATCCCATTTAATAGCACACCAATACAGCTACAAGACTTGAGGAGAAGATTAAAGAGAACAAGGTCCCTTTATGAGGGAAATTACTACTGTCAGGTGTCTTGAAATATATAAAAATAAGCTAAAGCCCAATTTCTGTTAAATATTGTTCTTTTTAAAACTGATGTGCAGTTACTCCAAAACCAGCTCTTTACAAAAATCAATTCAGTAATTGCAAGATGTGTAAAAACATGCTGTGCACCTGCCTTCTCGTTATCCACTTGAGGATAACAGTCTGTCAAAGGAAAGTAAAAAGGAACAAATTTTGGAAGTAATTTTATTCAACAATAATCTAAGGAACCAACAGTATAACACTATGTGTTAAAAATAAATAGAAAAGGTGACTGTCCTCTTCTGGATGCTCTGTGAGTGGATGGATCAGTCTGTCTGAATGTTTGGTTGATTTTTCTCTCTGTTACATAAGGTTGTGGTTAACGTGGTCCTCCAAAGCCAGCTGAATATAGGGGGGAGATTAATTTTGACTTCATTGTGCTGTGAACAGGGGTGTAATGCTCACCTTTTCTGTATTAAATTGCACCAGAAGTTTTACTGTATATTTATATACATAGCTACCCTTAGCCTTCCCTCAGTTCTCAGAGTTTTTCCCATGCAGTGATAAATACACAGCAGAAATTTTACAGCATTTTCCTTTCTACACTGACATCAGATAGGAGTTGAGCTTCAGTTTTATGTGAAATGCAGTGTTCTTCAAAATACTCATTTCTCTTTTTTCCTTTTGGTTGTACAAAAATGTTGAAGAATCTCAGATTGTTATAAGTAACAACTGTTATTAGTTTTAGGCTCAGGTACAGAAGTCTTTTCCTACTTAGAAAAGGACAGATCTCTATTTTAATATTCGTGCATCAAACAAACTTTTCACTTGTAATATTTAGAAGGTGAGGAGGACAGAGCAATTCCTACATTCCATGCATGCATGATCTTGCATTTGGGTTCAGGTACAAAAATATGCAGTTCACTTGAAGGAAACACTAAACAGTGTAGTTCTGCACTTACTGTGTCAGGGGAAAGAGATTATCCTTGTCCAATATCTAAATCAATGGCTGTCTTTGTATCACAAAAAAAAAAATCTGTGAAGCCATCTCTATTCTAAACATAACCAAGGCCAGCAATTCAATGGAGAAAAAGAAATTAAACAGGGATTTAAACAATATGTCAATGGATAAATTAAATTACATTCTAATATCTGGGTTTTTTAACCTTTCTATAAATTAATGAGCCTCATGTATTCAAAAGAGCCATTAAAGAGCTCAGCTACAGAATAGTTTAATGACCTCCCACATTGAGAGGTTATTTGATATTAAATATTTTTTTCTTCTTCATCTTAATATGCAGATTTATTTAATGGAGAATAGGCTTATTTATCAAAGTGCTGGGAAAATGTAGCAGCATATAAAGAGACCAGATCATATATGATACCATTATTTAATTCTGATTTTGGCATTTGACTATTTATCATACAGTAATAAAAAGTTGAACCAGAGTATTAAAAGGAATAAAATGACTAGATTATTTAGAGGAAACAAAACAGACTATTGTTCTAAAACCTCTGGTCTTCTTTTGTATGAACATATATTCTAATAACTTGCATAAAATAAAGAATAAAGAGAGGCAGAGGAAGGAAAGACTGAACTAAATGGCAGCAGTAAGGAATAGCACATGGAGAGCTCACTGCCATTTATATTCCATGTACATTTACATGCATTTATTTGCAATATTCTCTGTTGACCCCTGTCTTTTTCATACATAGGTAAGCCAAGTAAAACATGAGAAAGAAAGGGACTAATGCACTTAAAGTTTCTGTGGACAAGAAGCAACTTCTCATAGTTCTCCTAAATCCACTTTTGTCAGTGCACAACTGTTCTTTGGAAGACAGTTTATAGTGACTTGACAATGTACAAAGGTGAAATGCAAGCACCTGAAAAATCTGGATTATTGAGGAATATCAAGACTGTCCTAGATGAAAATACTTAGGTTGAGTAAATTATACGCTTTTCATTCCCTGAATGTTTCTTGAGTGGTTCTTCAGTGCACACAGAGTGTAAATTGTGCCTCTGACCCATTTCAAGTAATGGAGATGCAAAAAAATGAAGACTCTCAAGAGGCATTTTTCTCAGGCAGAAACAGTACCTACTGTTGAATCCTCCACCTGAGAGGTCTGAATCAAAGAACTTGAAATCAGATGGAAAAACTCCTTTATTTTCAAGGGATTTTGTGACTGTTTTAAAGAGCACTGTAGCACTGTTACAATCTTTTACATTTTCAGAGTTGACAAAGTAAGACTTCTAAAATCTTTCCTGAACAGCCCCTTTGCTGAGGTCCGAGTTCATGAATCACCAAAGAATTTAGATTACAGTAAATTTCAGATCAAGTTACTTCAGAGAAGGACCAAAAACAGATGTTTGAACAGATATATTACAAAGAAAACTGAACAGAAAAATCTTCAGATGTTGGGAATGGATGTTTCTCCAGGGAAGTGAGAGTTTGGAGAGTTATAATTTTGTGCACAGCAGAAGGGACATTCAGGCCTAGATTCTTTGAAAATCAAGGTGGGGACTGCTGCTTAAGTTTATGCTTAAAGACTGCTTTTTGGGGAAAAAAAAAAAAAAGTATGAGCCTTCAGGCTCCTTTAGAAATATTCTCTCCCTAGGAAAACATGTTCCTGCTCAGCTGGTACATATTGGCAGAATTAATAACTAGGCCAAGAACTCAAAAAAGCCAACAACTGAAATAATAAATAATTTATAGCACTTTTGATCTGATGCTCAATATAATAAATGGAGATGATTCCATAGAATTAAATAAACATGGAGCAGGTTGTATGTTAGTGAAATGCTTCAGACAGGGCAGCCATCACTTAAAATGATGGGATTGATGAAACCTTCTTTGTTAGATCAGCTCAGCATCTAAATGTAGAAAAAATGGAACTTTGTGTTTAAATGAAATGATAGTTGTGCAAATAGACATGACAGAAATCAAAAAGGTACTTCCCATACTTCAACACAATAAATGGAAATAAAATCAAGAAAGATAAACTTTTAGCTTTGCTGGATGATAACCTCTTTTACAGAATATTCTATAGAGGAGTATTTGACAGCTGATTTTTACATGAACACTTTGTCTTTATGTTGCAAGATAGGGGATAAGCATAAGCTAATCAAAGCTACATTTAACAAGCAATTATTTTAAAAACATTGAATCATCTTTTTATAAATGAAATGGCCAGTGATAGCTATTACTGTGCTCTCAGGACCAGCCTGTCTTTCTTAAAAATGAATTGGCTCTTTGTGAGCCAGGAGCAATCATTATTTTCAACTGATTTCAAGCCTCTGTTGGAGGGAGAGTACTTTTAACACTCCATAGAGACTTTGCAGAAGAAAAGGCTTTAATTAACAAAAAAACCTACAGTTAAACTGAAACTACATTAATTGACAGTGAGTAACCTTTGAAATATAGGAAAAACACTAATTTCCTTTCTTATTCAACTCAAGCTCTATTTCCTAGTCAAATATGCCGCGGTCGCATTCTCGTCCTTTGATTCAAGTTTATCAAAGATGCAAATGACCCCTTTAAAAATCAAGAATTTGCTAATTGCCTTTCCCCAATGCATTATCATTTTATTTTAACAGTCTGTCAGAAGCTTAGCCCCACTGTAAAACTTCGATTTTTCATTAGGGACTTGAAACCATTTTTTGCTTTGCTTTTTTTAGGCGCAAAGAGGGTGATGTTGCACTTCCCACTTGCTATTTTACCTTCTCATTGATAATTTAGCTTGCTGACAGGAGTGCATTACCTTCTGGCACGAGTAACTGGCACAGAGCTCATTAACCTAGTGACTGGTATCTGGGACCCTTTGGCCCAGACCAAAACTGTGGACAGCTGTGAGCTCCTGGTGCCTGAGAGCAGCTGTGCAGACCGTGTTCTTTGCTGCTGGAGACTTCAGTGGTGTATTTTCAGATCTATTGAAACAGTGCCTGAGCAGCACCTGTGCCCTCAGGTGCCTAAATTATTTATATCTTTTATAAAATGTACTTTATTAAATCTAAAATGTCTTTCAGTATTTAAAAATGCTAATTTAGTATTAGTATTTAAAAATTAATCTTTTTAATTACACTTACCTTTTGAAATGTCTTATCTGTATATGCGATGTTGAAGTGAGTGTCTTTAACTGGCAATGTTTAAATGAGGTTTTAACTTTCCCAGAGTTATTATTTCTCCAGCTTTGTTTCCAGCTACACCCTGTGTCAATACAAATCAATGTAATAGGAATTATCACAATATTTGTAAAAGGGACACATCTACAAGAGTCTAAAGCAATCTGGGAACTGCATGATTTGTAATCCATATGATTTGTTTTCCATAAAATGAGTATAACTATAAAATGTCGCTCTTTTGAGCAGTATTCTGATCTTGAATACTTCTAACACATTTTCCAAACAGAGTAATGATATGAATTCATAATCCTAAATATTTCTTGGATAGGAAATACAGATCCACATATCTGCTATATCATATCCAAAAACTGGCAAGGAATCTTCAGGAACTGAGGTCGTTTTAGCCAACAGATTTGTTGCTAGGTGATCATAAAATTACAGAATCATAGAACCACAGAATTACCTGGGTTGCAAGAGATCTTAAACATCATGTAGGTCTGACTCCCCTGCCATGGGCAGGGTCACCTTCCACTACACTAGAGTGCTCTTTTTTTTGGTTATACTCCTTACAGTGAAGATTCTTAATATACATTAACAAATAAAAAAAAACAAAAAAACAAAAAAACTACTGACTTGTGGGAGAGAAAGCAAAATGAAGGTATGAAAACTTGTCTGTTGGTTTTACAGGTCTCAAGAGAAATGTGCTGTTTATCTTCATAGCAGATTTTAGGAAAGAACTGTGAAAAATCTTACAATAGTCTTCAAATGATCTCTTAAATCTCACATGTGCACTAATAAATATATATATAAATTGATAGATTTACTTATGTGCCTTTTACAAATTTTCTTTGCAGATTTATTTTTGAAAGTTATTGTTAAAATTGTATGATACTGCAGATGAGTCAAAATCTCCCTGTTTTGACTCATTTAACCTCTCATCCTCATAACCAGAATTTTTTTAATATTCCAGAAACTGGCCTGTTTTAGGTATATAACAATGGTTTTAGCTATCTTGTGACGTGTATGGAGATATTTACTCACATTTTCATGTCTTGGACACTAAAACTCTGCAATTACCCCCAGCTTGTGTAGCTCATTGGGACTGAAGATTTTACTTCTTTGATGTTGCATAGCTTACCTTGTAATAAAAATGGTCATGCAGTTTCTAATTGCATTGCACTTTGCAACAATCAGATCAAAACCCAGAAGGGATAAGGCAGTAATATTGTAAAATTGTCGCTCTGTAGTCTCATGAATCTTTCATGCTATTTTTTTCCTTCTGAGGTGTTCTGAAGGAGCAACACTAACCCAGACTAATAACGTGCTAAGACGAGGACAGAATATAATTATACAGCAAGGAACACTTGGGCAGAAAACGTAAAATAAATCAGCTTACAGAGAGTAGTGTTCTTGGCTGAGCACAGAAGGAATGTGTCTGTTTTGTCCACTCAGAAAGTGGAAATTAATCCATTCTTGAGGAAGAGGGACAAAAGAAATCTCACCTGTGTGCAGCACACTGATCAGGGCAGATATTCCCAAGCCCAGATCCTGCCTTGCCTGATCTAGCAGCCAACAACCTCGTCTTGCAACCTTTCCCAAAGAGTTCATTAAGAACACTGTTTGTGCTGGTGTGCATTTGGACTCCATAACTCTTATTTCTTCATTTACTTTTTTGCATTTCACTGTTTATGCTGTGAGAACTCTAGAGTGGCATATTTTCTGCTTGGGCACTTATCCAAGACACATGCCATCTATCTTTGCATATGCCGAGCTGCTAATACACAGGGAAAACATTCCCTTAGTTTGTTTGTGAATTGTTTTATTTTCCAGTTTGGGCTTCTCCTTCCAGTATGGCTCACCATGCTCACTGCAATTCAGACAGGGTCCAATCACATTGATAACACACACAATAAAACTGACAGGCAGACAAATGCTGACCCATCAAACACAGCATGGTCAATGATTCCATATATGCCAATCAATTGGATCAATGTGAAATGGTTCTATATATCTTTTTTTTTTATTTTAAATTTATTTTCCATTGACTGATGTGCTACATCATGAGCGAGTAATGATGGAGGGTAAAATGAATTGTCATTGGCATATTTCATATCTTGTATTGCTATTTTAAATATTGAGGATATTTGTTAAAAGGCATGCCATCTTGTCACAGATTTTGTCATTTATTTATCACTGATGATCTTAAAAGCAAATTTGACTCTGGAACATAACTTTCACAATGAGGTTTATGGCCACAAGATCTTGCACATGAACTCTGATACATAAAACTCATGGATACCCTGGATTTACAATGTATGATACAATATGGTTTGCATTAAAAATGTGTTATTTCCTCATGATTGCCATCTGAAATCCACCTTATTTCTTTAAATTCTCTCTATGTTATTCTATTTTGTGGTAGTCGCTTCTCGAGGAAGAAAGCAGGTTTGGTTTTAAAACTCTAGCTAAGAGTTTTAGAGTAATCTATCTCCTGGACAGCAAATGTTTTTAATAAAGAGTGATCATTTAAAAAACATACACATTTGCACAATCATTAAATCAGCAGGCAGTGAAAAATGCGTATTTCGCTTTACCCTTCATGAAGTCCCCTGGAAAGCTATTCCTGGTATCTGGATGAACACAATCCCATCTATGTTCTGCATGAGACATGATTCACCTACCTCACAGCATTTAGAAATTCCCATTTGCTCCTTGAATTGTCAGAAATTCAAGGTCAGTCCAAATGTCCAAAAGTCACTGGTCCAGCCATTCTACTGAAATGATAAAGTTCTGGATGGTATTGAACAGGTAAATCACAACATTGAAAAGACCTATGCACTCTGGAGTGTATTTCCTAATATCAAGTCAACTCTCCAAGTTCACTATCTGATCAAGTGGCCAATAAACCAATAATATGTTTTTATTCTTCTTTACCTCTACTGTATTATTCTTTACTTGTGAATTTGTACATCATAATATCCAACATTTCTAAAGCAGTTTTACCATGAAAACTATTATATATGTGAAATATTAGTCTTATAAACATCCACTTCATGATTGCTTTAGAAATAAAAGCAAAATAACATACAGAGATATAATTTCTTAATTCAGTGAGTTCTGAATTTTGAAATGTGTTTCAGTGTTGAAGAGAGCATGAATAAACTGAAGTAGAAGAAGCAATCGCTCTCAGGATCATGGACCTTCTATAAATGCTTCAGGAGGTGCAGTGCTATCACACCTGATGATGCCAAGTATTCTTTCTGAAATTAAAACTTGTTATTTAATTCATATGTCATGCTGAGTAAAATGGCATCATTTAGTAATGGGAGCTAAGAAAAGATTTATCTACAAAATTAGTGCATGTTGCCTCAAAATGCTGCAGCGTGGAAAAAGAGAATAACATTTACAAGAAAAAATATTTTAAATACCAAATTCACCCTAAAAGGCTGAATTATTATCTTCACTGTACACATCTTTAAATCTTCCCCAGTCCAGTATTTAACACTTGAAAATTATGACCTCGAAATAAAGTCTGTTATGATCTTTTTTCAGTGATTCAAAACAGTCTTGTAAATTTTCTTGTGGGATGAATTTTACACCATTTATACCAGATACTCCAAAAACATTCAACTATAACTGTATGTTTGAATCCTACTGAAAAAAAAATTTCTTAAATATATTCTTGAACACTTTAATAAATAAATTATTTAGCAGTTTTGCTGAATGACCTCTATAACAGAGATTCTTAGTAGGATTAGATCTTGCCAACATACAGAATTAATGCAAAATTCAATCAGCCTGTACCACAGGTTTATGCCAAAGTTGCTTAGGTCTGATGACCAGAGGACAAATAATTTCATTATTTCAGCAAGAATGAGAGAGACAAGTATCTAAAATGTATTTTTTCCCAAAGTTTCAGTTTTATGTTGACAGCTTTTAAGTAATTTTTTCCATTAAGGTTCTCTGCAGTTTTAACAGTTTTTGTCCTTTTTATCTTAAATGCATCCATTAATGCTGCCAGTAGCGGTACTTCTATTTTTCAGAAAACAATTTTATAGAGTTAAAATGCTGCCTCATTTCACTTCTATTAACTCTAAATAATCCTCCATCATAGCATAGGACTGATACATATTTTAAACTAATATTGGTGGATACATATACATAATACATATATGTACACTTCCTTCATTGGTTTCTTTGGGGTTTTGGGCTTTTTTTGTTTGTTTCTCCATTTCCAACATCCTCTGACAATAATAAGCCTCTGTAAAGAAAAATATCCCCATGGTATTTACAGCAAATTGTATCTAGGACAAGTCTTCCTAAATAGCCCAAATAATAGAGAAGGTATAACAAGCAGATGAAGGAGGAAAAAGCCAAAAGGAGAATTTAAGGCTCAGCATAATAAACAGTGGCAATATTCCTGCAGCCATTTATCTGTTTTACTTAGGTAATTTCTTGGGCTGACACTAAGGGCATATTTAAAATGTTAAGAATTCAAAGAAACAGGATTTTTGCACAGGATTTTACCTATGCGAAATTCACTTTAAACATGTAAAACATAGTTGTTTACAGTTGTTTACAGCTAACTTAATCTAAAGGCCTTTACACTCATTAAAGTAAATGGAAAGAGTAGAAATTCCAAGATATGATTCAGCAACTGTGGAATAATGTAACTATGTAATCTTTTATTTTGTGACAAATACAAGGACTGCTGTCAATTATTTTTAATCTATTTTTATATAAGTCACTGCAACAGTAGTCTCCTCCAAGTTTGAGAGAATCTCTTCTGCCCATCTGTCTTGTATTATAAACTCAGCAGAGATTTCCAGAATGCTTCCTAGTCGTTGGTAAATAAACCAAAATTTTGGAGCACCTCTGCTATGGAGAGAGGCTGAGAGGTGGGGTTCTTCAGCTTCAAGATTTGAAGGCTCTGGGAGGACCTTTTTGAGTCCTTTCTTAAAGGAGATTTATAGGAAATGATGGAGAGAGAATTTTCCCTGAGCCCGTAGCTATAGGACGATGACTAACAGTTTGTAACAGTAAGAATTAATTCAGAGCAGGATTTTCAAACACTCCTTTTTATGATGAAAGTGCTGGGACACTGACACAGGATGCCCAGAGGAGCTGTGGCTGTGCCACCCCTGGAAGTCTCCAAGGGCAGGTTGGAGCAGGGTTTGGAGCAACCTGAGATGTGGAATTGGTTGAGCTTTAAGGTCCCTTCCTATCAAAACCATTCTATGATGCTTTGATTCTATGAAACTTAATGGTGCACAAGCTGTGAAATCAAAACTGCCACTGTTTATAGCAATTATTACCATCAAATATCACTCAAAGAAAATGAATCATGTTGACTTAAATGCTTTTATTATTAACCAGTAACAAGCCACCCTGGCAAATCCTGTAATTTCAGAATGAAAATATGTTCTTTATTCTTTCCTTGTTGACATATACAGTTATATTGATGTCACCATAATGGCCATTAAAACAAAGCAGAATTGCAGACAACTCCCCTTCACTGTGACTGGGGCTGAAATAAAAATGGTATGTCACTTTTAAAGGCCTGTAAATTGCTAAAAATATGTCTGCTTTAAATATGAAACATAGTTGTCTTGAAGTCTTTTTAATTAGTTCCACGAAGGACTCAAGAAGTAAGACTTCAGAGCACCTCTTATATGAACAAATGGCATTCTGTGGACTATGTAGAGGATATTTCATGTCAGCAGATGGTATTTGAATGTCAGATTCACATTCTTGTGTATTGGATGAAATTTTGAGGCTAATTAACATAGTCTAACCAAAAGTCTGCAAATATTCCAAATACAAGAATCTTTAATTTGATCTAATTGTAACCATATTTTCAGGTTATATATTATAGTTCACAGTAATCAACATATTTCCCATATAAATACTGCCAGAAGCTAAAATGTTAATTTCACACTTTCCCAGTTAATCAGAAAAAAAATAACACGTTTCTACTTGATTTATCTTGAAATGTAATTTCAAAATCTTTGGCTTTTTCCTAATATTTTTCCACAAACCATTTTTTTTCATCAGGAAATATAATAAGTAAATTAAACTGATTGCATGTGATATACATGCTGCCTTCTTAACAGGAAAACATCGTGTCACACAAATTATAAGGGATTTCTGGTTGCATTCAGTGTAAAACTTGTATGTTCAACAGAATCCTAAAAGAAGATGTATTTGTTTACCTGTGGTGCCTCAAAAAGTGTATTTTAATATTCCTTTTAGGCACACAGTATAGATTTTGTCGCAGTACTGTCACTAAAGAAAGACAAGTTTGTGGTTTTTAAGTTGTGCATGTTTAGATTTTCATTCTGTCCCTTTGATCCAACCTGAACACCACACATTAAATGATGTTGAGAGATAGTGGTTCAAATAGGTCATTATGGCATTGCAGAAATAAATGGTCTGTAGCTTTCAAATATAAATGTACATATGTGTGCTTAGGTTTATATGTTCATGTGTGCCTCTATGGACAATTACGTGCATGACTGTGTATATAAGCATCATTTTTCACCCTGTGGTTAACATTTATGTATGAAATGCAAAATTGGGCAGGTAAAACCATGATTTATTGTTGGATGATGCCACTAGCTGCTTATTCCGTACTCACCATTGCACACAGTGCAAATTCAACCACAAGATTTATGCTAAAGGAAAACTTCAGATAACTAATGGACTGCTTAGTTTTGTCTACATTTCTCAAGTGTACAAAAAATAAAATATAGAGAAAAGATAAACAGCTCTTCTTCTCTTTGAGTTACTTATATGCAGTGTTCCTCTGACATAGTTATTTTAGCAATAGTTATTTTAAAAGTAGTTAAAATAAGTGACTTTTTTCATTTTATTCTGGGAGAAACTCAAGCCATTGTCACCCAAATTTCCATGACAGCTTTTAGGAAGTATGGAATTTTGGTAAGGGTTAAGAAATAAGAGTTGCCTCCAGCTAGTAGTCTTCTTCATGTGTCTAGATAGGTGTTTTATGTCCCTTGAGCACTACATTGTTAAAACTGGGGAGAAAAATATCTCTTGTGAAGAACTGTGAGATAGAATTAATTCCTAAGTAAGCAGTAGAAATTCAGCTCCTTGCTTCTGTCTAGGATGTAGTTCCTTTGTGAATTCTTCAAGGCATTAAAGAAATCATAAGTAATGTTCACACAAGAAATGAATGATTTTAATTTAGAAATGAATGGAAAGTATGAAGACACCATTGAATAAAATGAGCTACAAAATTCTGAATTAAATTTTATCCACAAAAAAAGCTTGAATAGACTTTTGAGCAATTAGTTTGGGTGAAGGAGAGGATCAGTGTAGGATTAGTGGTTTAATGGTTTTGTAACCCCTGAGTCAGTGCACCCTCAACATAAGTCCATTATAATGAGAGACATGAAGTTTATTAGCTGAGCTCAATCTGCAAATTGTTACTTCCCAGAAATGGCCCAGCCATTGATGCTGGGCCAGGTGGTGATTCTCAATTTTTGGCAGTGCTCTGAGCTTCAGGGTGTTGCTGCAATGTCTTTTCTGTTTAGATGGCTCATGCAACTAAGCTTTAAATATTGTGTGTAAGCTGCTGCACCTGTTCTGAAGGTGAAGTTACCTGCTGCAGACCTTCCAGTCAAATCCTGGCAGTTGCAGGCAACTGTGACACTTGGGATGTTCATTCTGCCAGGCTTGGCCAGAAACATCTGCCTGATCAAACATCTGCACCCGAGCTGCTGCAATGAATGTTCACTTTAGGGCTCGGGGTATGACCCAAGGACCACTTTAAACTGGCTTCAGTGAACATCAGATGGAGACCAGAATACAGAAAACAAATTTGAAAATCATTCAGCTCAAAGACTGAGCACAATGCCTATAGGTAGGCAAGGGCTAGAATTGCAGGGTCTCTCCCTAGTATAAGCATGAATTTCAGTGTGACAATAAATGGTAAAAAAAAAAAAAAAAAAAAAAAAGGAGAAAAAGGTGCCATAAGGAACTCATAAAGCTGAACCAACTCACCAAGTGAAACATTTCCATTTTTATGTAATAGATTCATAATATCACACTACATCACAACATCTTTGAACTTTTGACTGTTTTATGCAAACAGACTTCAAAAATCGTCTGAGATTTCCCCCTTACTGAGCCAAATGTCAGCTTCAAACTGCTATGCTGTACATATTTGACTTTACTGCATACATGGTTTGCTTAATTTTGTTGTTATTTATAGCTGGTAAATTATACTCAAGATGTAATTTAAGAAACAGGTAGGGTGGCAGCAGTGATACACCCACCTAAAATAAGTAAGTCCCCAGCAGTAGCTTGGAATATCATCACTTCAACATTTTGATGGCTTAAAAGTGCTTATTGAAGAGTTTAGTCAGATCCTTCCCAGCTCCCCAAAAGTCAGGTGTTTTCTCATCAAAACCAAGGAGTGCAGAATCAGAACCTCCCTTTCAGAGAAATAACTTCAAAATTCCTAATGGTAATTGCCAACCCTGCTGTTTATTACAGAAACATGCCTTTGCTTGCTGCCCCTAAATGATTTTCTATCTGACTAATAGCAGCTTCAGCGTTTTAGGAAAAAAAAAAATTACTGTGGATGATAACAGGAAAGCATGTAGGTCTATTAGGAAGGAAAATCCTCGAGGTAAAGGTGACAGCTTTACGACACCAGGCCCTGCATTATTTACAGTAACCCATTTTGTATCTAGTGTTTCATATTGGTGAAGCCAAGGGCTGGAGCTGTTATTTACGCCAACCCCGTCAGGGGGATGGTGGTATCCAAGGGGGCAGAAAATAGGTCTGTTGATTAGAACAGTAAATTAGGAGAAGGCAGACAGGGGAGAATAACTGGATTCCAAAGACATGCATAAACATTTCATGTTGTTTGCTACTTGTTACTTGGCTTCCCTATAAACCGTGAGCCAGAAGTCTTTAAGGTGATAATAAAGCTTCCCTCCTCATCCCACTCCCTGGGTTATTTATCTCTCTGGTTTGTCAGACCTTCTGTTTGTCTGACCTTTGCTATGGTTAAAAAACAAGAAGTTGTTTAGCTTAGAGTGTTGAAACTGCCAAGGAGGCAAAACTATCCTCTGTACAGCTGCATAAGCACTTGTTTTTGACCTAGGTGAAAAGGAAACCCGTACGTGGGAGGTAAATTTATCTTTTCCTTCCACCATACTGGATTTAGGTCTTCAAAAAATGCCCTAAGGGACCACTGATCTCCATGCACCAGTTCAGAGACCATCAAAGAGCAGCCTTCCTGAGCTGTGAGTTCTCAGGGGGTTTTACAAAGTTCTGTTTTCTTTCATGATATATTTTATCTATATTCTTACAGCTTCAATGAAGAAGTTAAAAAACTGAAAATGTCAACCATGACAACATATTAACCAATTACTAAGATGACACACAAGTCTTGTTGCATATTCAGTTTCTTCAAAAGTTTTGTTTCTTAAGATTTTTATTTATTTCATATACAAATATTTTAAAAGTCACAAGTGTATAGCTAAGATTTCACTACATATTTTTTAAATGCAGAGTTTTTATAACAGTGCCTCTAAATATCTAAATATTTGCATGTCTCCAGGACAGTTTTTGGTTTGATTTGGTTTGATTTCAACCTTGTACCTTTCCACTAACTCAAAATTGCAATAAGAGAATTCACTGACGATTGCTAAATTTTTCAAGTTAGAAGATTATACAAAATTTTGGTAATTCACATGAACACAATTTTGTCTTTAAACATACAAATAGCCTCATTGCCTTTAAAGTAAAGCAAGTGCTCCAGTTTCGACTTCAAAAGCATATGTGATTAGAGGTAACAATGAACATGCCTTACGAAATTATACATTTTGATATACTGATGGTAACTAGAATTTTGTTTCATTCACTCCTATTATTTGCTGTTTTTTCATTATTTCTGCTTTCTTGACTTTTTGTGTATGCTGTACAGAGATCTTTGAGAATTTTAAAAACATTTAAAGATCTCACATGAAGTTATTTTTCAAATGTTATATCAGACTAAGAAGAAAACTATCGCCAAATGCTTTTGAAAAGGTAAATTTATCACACAGAAAATAAGGCAAATTCACATGCACAGCTACTGAGGCTGTGACCCACCTCCTCAGCTCCTACAGAGTCAGGCATCTAACAAATTACATCACTCTGATGAGAACCTGGAATGCGAGACCATTTTGTAGGTACCCTTTACTTTTCTTTTTCCCCCCAGAAAATACTAGTGGCATGTCTCTCTCTCTCTCTCTCCTCTCTCTCTCTCTCTCTCTCTCTCTCTCTCCCCCACTAGGTTATGAAAAAACTAGCTGAGCATAAAGGCCTCCTGAATACCATTGACAGCTCTTGCTCTGGTTTGGTCATTAAATTAAAACAGTCAATTTACAATTGACAACAAATAATTTGAACATGGCCCACATATTCTATATTTCCTTGGATTTCACCTCTGCACATATTTGAAGATCCTGTATAATGTAGCTCTTTTTTTTATATCTTGGATAAAGGATTTCGATGAGTTCTAGATCTGAACTAGTGTTTATAAAAATTTCTTTCTTTGCAAGAAAATATATCTTTCAATTTAAAAAATAATCAGGAGTAGGTTTTTTTTTGTTTGTTTTTTTCCTAAAAATAATTCAAAGAGAAATTGTGTTTAATATTTTTTTCTTTCTTTCCCCCTTTATAAAAACATTAAAATTTTGCGACACGTAGTTATGCATGCACCAAAGGAAAGTAATAGGTAATAAGCATATTCATTCACAAAACATAAAGGCAAATAACCACAGTTATATGTAGATATAAGAGGAATTTCCACTTCAATAGAAAGGTTTGCCACTTAACTCAGAGTCACAGTTTTACTCATTTTGGTTTCTTTTGGAAGATATTTAAATACTCCTGTTGAAAGACACTGTGGAAGGAGCATTGCACAAATAAAAACATACATGAAATGCCAGTTAATATCAATGGAGAAGCTCCCAGTAATGTCTTTGTATCTTAGTTTATGTCCTTCAAAGCTTTTATGTAAGGATATCTCAAAGGATGAGGTTAAAAGCCCCATCATGCATGCCATGTAAAACTGAATTAAAAGCTATAGTGAAAGACACACTGCAGAATAAAAAACACATTCTCACAAGAAACTAGACAGAGATTATTCACTGTGTGCTTAGATGGGTGCTGCAGAATATGCTTCAGAAACAGAGAGAAATGCAAAAAGCACACTGTTCAATGGGTTGGATTTGGACAGATACTGGCACTAAAATGGTGTTCATGTTATAGAATGCAATGACCTCATAGTTGGATGTTAGAAACCAGGCTTAATATCCAGATCTTTTTTTGCTTACTTCCTTTTGATTGAGTGACTTTATTTTCCAGTTATAAATACTTGCCATTCAGCCAAAGATTTTGCTGACTAAAACAATGATGATGGATGAGTCATTCTGTATCACTGTACCTTTGAAAAAGACCTGATTCTCCCCTTTTCTGGTAACTGAGCTGAGTCATTTCTGAATCAGCATAGCACAATGTCATCACACTATTAGTATGCAAAGTACTTCAATATCATCTTACTCACTGAGCCCCTAAAAGTCCTCATAAGTTCTTTTTTTTATGTACTTAAGGAAACATTTCCATTTGTTATAACCTAAAGATGCATGGGTTCTTTCTGTTTAAGGTAGTCATAAGCTTATCAGGGTCTTAAAAGGTTTCTCTATGGTTTTCAGCTGCCAAATCATGATTTTTAGGGAGCTGAGTTATGATGCCTCAGCACCACCAAGACAAAATTTCAGTGTTATAATTACTGTAGAGACTGGGAAAGCATAAATCCTAGTCCTATGACGGGGAAGATGAAGTAAATCTCCTGACCCTGGGGCAAAATTATTTTTGTTAAGGAGATCTGATTACAGAACAAGTTTCCACAGTAATTAGGAAAATCAACAAATGGCTACATATATCTGTATTTTATGGCCTTTTATGAATAAGAAGTTAACTTTGATTCCAAGGGGTTTTTTTTCAAAGTTCAAAAACGTTTTTATTCATCTATCTCATCCCAATATAGTGAGTTCCACATTAAATTTCATAAATCCTGAGAAGAATTTTGCCTCTAATGTAAATTTCAAGACTTGTATAAGTACATTGTGCTTGTTTGGGGGGAGTGGGAAGATTTGGACGGTTGTTTCAGTTTGGTTTGGTCAGACAGCTTTTGGTTGGGTTTTTTTATCTGCTGCTGGCTTTTCATGGAAAGGTCTAAGGTCACCAAATAGGGCTTCTTTCAGCCATCAAGTGAAGGTGATACATAGCACTGTAAACCCCTGAGACAGCTGCTTCACACCAGAATAAATGACACCAAGGGCAGGGAGAGCATTACTAAATACACAAAAGTGAGTTTACCCCAGAAGAATGAAAGACTGAAACTCAGCCTATTCCAGGGCCTAAATGTTCCTGGGTCATGAGTCATCTCCTTCCTGCTATAGAAAAAAAAAAAACAAAAAACAAAAAACCAACATTGTCAAGTCTTTCCATGTTGCTGGTATTGATAGCTTTAACATTTCTTATTCACACTGAGGATACAAGACTGAATAGAATAATGTAGGTTTTTCCCCATGAAATTACAATCAGCCCTTTAGAACTTTTGTATGTGTTTTGTAGCTTTCTGACCTTTTCAGTGGCACACTAATGCTGTAATAAATCACCTCTTTTAGTGCCTGAAGCGCTACCTTTCACCCCCAAACATGTCTTGCAGCTGGGTCTGCTGTCAATATATCACCATAATGTAGTGTGTACATGTGTCAAGCAGTATGAATGTGCTTTTGGCAGATGTCAACTTCCAGTCAAGTTTGTACTGAGAGAGCAGGAAGAGGATGAGAGGCCACATTTCACTTCTTCATCCTTGTACTTTGTAGTCTTTCAATCTCTATCACTAACTTGAATGTCTCATGCAAAATGTTTGATCTCATGCCTCTTGCCTCTTTTCACCCACTTAATTTCATGTTGAAAGGACTGGTTAAGTCTATTCTTAAAAATTTCATGGCTTTACTAACTTGATTTTAGATGAACAGTTAAGGAATCCATTCACAGCCAAATTTTATGTGGCAAGCCTGTAACTCTCAGAGCTTCCTGTCCATACTGGTGTTGCCTTGGTTTTCATGCAGGTTTGGAAACTGAGGCAGAAAAGATACTGGTGATAATCAAAGGAGAGCTGGTAGCACAGTCAAAAGCCCAAATCACCTCTCCCCACGTTCTCACAATCACATTAAACTTCTCTGGGAGTTGTTCAGTGATTACCGTGTGAAGTGAAAGTAGCAGAAACTACTAGGTCGGTATTGTCTTCTGAGACAGCTCATTATTTTCAATGGGTTTGTCTCCAAATTACCTGTTGTTTTCAGGATGTAGAAACTCTCTTCTTCCCAATTAATTCCAGACTCTGAAGTACATAGATTTTAAGATACTATACTCCTTTCCTTGTCCTTAAAATATTAAAGCTACTGTTAAGAACTGTAGGATGTCTATTACAGCATGTCTAAAATTTCAGAGACAGCTTGGATGGGATTTTGAGATACCTGACCTAGTGGCAGGTGGTTGGTCTTTGAAACTCTTTAAGACCAAATTTGTCTCTGATTCTATGAAAATTGTTACCTTTGTGATTTTCATTTTCCCTGCGTAACGATATTCTAAGTTACAAAACAGAGCTTTTCTCCATCCAGGAGATCTCATTTTCCTCACTTCCAGGCTTTCTCAGTGGTTTGATTTGTGTTGTTTGGGAACAGTTCATAATTACCAGGCTTTAGATTTGGGCGTGTTCATGTGTGGATGCAGGGGGAATAAACTGAGGAGCCTCACCCTTCCCTAATCTTACAGAAATGCTTTCAGTACATTAGCAAAGATATTAAGAACTCATGTTGGTGAAAGAGTTAATGTGGCAGGCTTGGCTGAGAGAGAAAACATCTGAGATATGACAAGGAAAATATGCAGAGTCACCTCAACAGTGAGGGACACTTTGCCATTCATACAATGCAAATGATGTGATATTTAGCTCCACTGAGATAAATAACTCCACCAAGAGAAATGTAAATCGAAATATATGGGTAGGAAACAAATTTCAGAGGACAACATTCTGGGAATAATCAAATATTTTTGAGGAATTGAAATATTTTTTGGGATTTTAACAATATTCTTGAGTCAGTTTTCTGACTTAAGATGTATCTTCAGAAATACTTCCTTCTTTGTTAGTCTACTTCCTTCAAATATGATTTCACCACCATGGCTATTAATAGAAAAAGATGTGTCAGATGTTGAAAGAATGGATGAGAGAATTTCTGAGAAACATACAATATTTTTAGATTTTGTTCACATTTTCACTGAAAAGGAAAGCCAGCATATTAAGATACCTTAATAAGCAGAAATGGAAAAAAAAAAGAAAATTATAAATAATTATAAATAAATCATGTTAATTTATGGTAGAAGAGAAAATATATATAATTTATTATAAAATATATAACAGCAGTCTTAGTAAATCAGTTTCATACTTTCAAAAATGTTGATGCCATCAATCCAAGCCAGTAAATTTGCCTTTATTTGGTAAAGTTTCCTGTCTTGAATTTCATCTAAACCAAGTGTCTCACAGTGAAGCATTTTAATTTCCATGGAAGTTATATCAGCAGCAGGAAACAAGATCATAACTTTAATCATAAACAGCACTCATCACTCTCTACAACTGCCTTGAGAAGAGGTTGGAACCAGGTGGAGGTCAAGTATCTTCTCCCAGGTAACAAGAGGCAGCACAAGAAGAAATGGCTGCAGTTGTGCCAGAGATTGAATATTAAGGAAAATTTTCTTTACTAAAAGGTTTGTAAAGCATTTGCACAAGCTTCTCAGTGCACTGTCGAAGTCCTCATCCCTGGAGGGATTTAGAAGCCCTGTGCATGTGGCACTTGGGGACAAGGGCAGTGCTGGGCGGATGGTTGGACTTGGAGTTCCTTTCCAACCTAAATGATTCCGTTGTTCCATAAACTTTCAAAAAGACATCTGAATGTTTGAGAGAGGCACAAAATGTTACAGTTCAGATCACCATGGGCAGATAAGCACCCAAAGCCCGTTTAGTCAAGTTGCCAGGAATCTCTGTGAATCTGGATGTTATCCTCAGTTCACTATAACTGATACATTCAACAGAGCTGGCACTGGAAAGGAAAGAATGAATAAAAACCTCATCTCTGTTTTTACCCTGAATAAGATTTCTGTGAGGATTTAAATTGAAGAGTTGTGTCTTCCTCTTTGATGTGTCATCAATTTTCCAGACCATAGGTTTGATGTACAGAAACGTTGGTACCACATTACAGAACAGCAGCTACTCTCTCCCACTCACAAGAAAATACAGCTGCTGTCACTGCCAATTCCTCACTGCTTGATGTATGGGGTGTAATTTCACATGGAAGGTACCACAGGAGCTAACCACTAGTTTATGTTAGGAAACCTGAAAACAACCTCAATTTGCCACTACCTGAAACAGCAGCAAATCAAGCCTGAGCATCTCAAGTTATCATTACAGGGAAACATGTCAACAGTTAAAAAAAGAATGGGAGAGAAATAAATGTGGCTGCTGAGAGGTTTTGGTTTTTTTCCCCATTGAATGAAATGACTTTATCCTTTTTTGAAAGAGTTTTTCTCAGTGAAGTAATGATACTTGAGGCTGGTAGCAGCAAGCCAGAGCCCACTTGTATCAAGAACGACCCTATATTTCTCTTGTTTGCTGTATTCCCTTTGTAAAAATGAGATTTATCCATTGACTTCAATTGAAATGTGTCTATGTGAAATGGTTCAAGATCAGCTCTATTATTCTCTGAAATAATATGTGAAAATTGAATCTTTCTAGCTTTATTTAATGTATTCTGTTTTAAAAATCACATTATCCTGGAGCCTGCTTTAAAACCTATTTATGTCATTATGTTTTGGATTGCTCACTAATGGAAGGCTTAAGTTGCCACTGCATTTGCTAACTGAAGAACAGTAGAAGAGACATTAAGTTAAGTTTACTCTCTGATTTTAACTTGATGGAAGAAACAGAGTGGGAAAATGCACTAATGGTAGCATTTACTAGCAGTAATTTCTGTTTATTAAGGCATCTTGTCAAGTCACATAAGCTAAGCAGGGTAGGGAATATTCTGTATTTTTGTGGGATAATTTTTGGGAAGGGATCAGGGATACACTATGGAGGAAATGGTTTGTAAGTGGTAGCAATCTACCTTATCATTATCATTAATTTGTACCACATTATGATGATGTCTCTTATGAGGGCAATAAATGCAACTCTCATCTACTTCCTCGTCTCCTTAACCACTAAATGGAATTTTTAACACAGATTTTACAATGCAGTGTGCTCTGCCTTCTGAGCTGGAACTGAATCTGGATGTAGATATTAATGATAGTTAGAAGTCTTCAGTATAGCCATTTTTCACTAGACTGTGACGATTCAGGAGACATGTAGCTTTTCTGCCATGAGAGAACTTTCCCTGAATGGTGTTTTCCTACAAGCTTATCATGTCTAGGATTAATTTTTTGCATAATTTCTTTGTTCATCCTTCAGTCCATGCTGGAAAACTGTAACCACAGCCTAGTGTTTGTCTTTTTTTCCATTAATGACACCTTTAACGGACATAAAGAGAACTCATAACTCTACATCTAATAATTACAGGAAAGACCAGGGTGAGAACTGCTCTCTCATTAGTGATTTTTATTGAAATATCACTATTTATAAATTATAATTTTTTTATAAATTATTCAAGATGAATAAATCCAAAATAAAAGATGCTTTTCTGACTTTTCTTTCCACTCACCTTCCTCTTAATTCTTTACTTTTACTCTTAGGGAAGATGTTGTTATAACATACAGGTTTCTTCATCGAGTCCTTTGTTTCATTCTGATGCAAGAGGAGTAATTATAAAACTGAATATTTTCCGAAGAAAGAATCTGCCTTTCTTTTTTACCACTAACTCCACCTCAACTTACTTTGATTACAGCCTGCTTTTGTTTTACAGTGGTAAGGCTTACAGTGGATAAGGAAAAGTTCCCTGTTTCTGCTCCAGCTGCCTTAGTAACTTGATTTTCTGTTTAAAATTTGCATGGGGTTTTGTGTGTTTAATTTTTATTCTAATAATACGCATTCAATTTAAAAAAAACTTTTGATTTTAAGACTATTCCCCTCTGATGCCTGATATTCTGTTCAGTGGATTTCAGCTTCTATAGGTGAACAAAACACCCACCAGTTTAGCAGAAAAAAAAATATATGTAAAAAACAATGCTGTACCAGCATCCCAGCCTATGCAGGAGATTGTGTTACAGAAAGCTCCTGTATTTTTCTAGTACACCAGAATATGTATTAATTTATTGAGTTAATGCTCAGTAAATAATACATTGTAACAACTAAAAAATTAATAATTGCAGCATTCATTCCTGAAACAAGCAGTAAAGCTTTTAGCCAACTCCTTAAAGGTTATGACAACAGTCTGAAAATGTCTCTATTGGGCCCCAACAGAGGTGTCTTTAGGCTGATCTCCTGTCAGTGCACCTTGTCTGAATGGTGTTTGGGGAAGAACAAAGTAGAAGACATTAAAACTTCTGCTTAAAAAGTCTCCCACCCTCTGGCAGTATGAAGATAAGAGTGCATTTCTGTGGGCTGAGATCCTTGAGTTTACTGCAGCGAGTTTAAAAAAATCAGTTTTTAATCTAGCTATAAACTTTGCAATTTACCATGTCATGGGGCAATCATACAAATAACTATAATCAATGTGCAAAAATACCTCCTTGCTAGACAATTTGCCCTGTACCTCTAGGTACCTTTCATGAATTACAGTAAAAAATACCCTGCATTATACATCACTCTTCTTCTCATACATGTTTTTGACCCAAATAAATGTTCCTCAGATGCCACCACTCCCTTTCTTTTTCAGGTGACTAAACCTATCAGTTATTTCTTCTAAAACCTACTGTAATCTACATTCAGCATGTGAAAATAAAATAAATACAAATAAAGGCAAAAGACATATCTTACATACTCTAATTCCTAAGGAATTATAATTAGGAATTCCTTAGGAAAACTGAGAATAGAAGGGAAAAAATCTCCAAAAGAATTTCACTGATTCAATCCTTTCACTTAAAACTCTCTTTAAATCAAGGAGGTTTTTTCCACTTTCCATATTTGAATCTTGTTCCAGAAGATCCCTCATATGATGTCTAAAAATATTTTCTAGCCCATAGCCTAAATTAGTTCATAGCTAACATTTCTTATTTGTTTCATAGCAAAATCTTTGTTTCATTTTAATACATTTTCCTTTTCTCATTCTTTCTGACCCTGAGTAATTAAACTTGCAGAAACTGAACACAGATGAAATCTTTCTCAGATTGCATTTAGAGAATGTAATTTTTTTTTTCTCCTACTAATGTACTTCATAATTATTGGCAACTCCAACCACTGTGTGTTAATGCAGTTCATACAGCTTATTCAATTTTTGAAAAGAAACCCCAATCCTGTCTTAACCTCCTACTATTCACAGAATAACTTGAACAGAAGGATGCAAAAGTGCTCTGAGTTGGAAGAAACTCACAAGGGTCTTTGAATTCATCTCCTGGTCCTGCACAAGACCATCTCCAACAATCCCACCCTGTCCCTGAGAGCATTGTCCAAACACTTCTGGAGCTCCATCAGGTTTGGTGCTGTGCCCATTCCCTGTGGAGCCTGTTCCAGTGCCCAGCCACCCTCAGGGGGAGGAACCTTTCCCTGATATCCAGCCTAAAGCTGCCCTGGCTCAGCTTCAGGCCATTCTCTGGGGTCTGTCCCTGTCACCCAGAGCAGAGATCAGGGCTGACCCTGCTCTTCCCCCACAAGGAAGCTGTGGCTGCACTGAGCTCTCCCCTCAGTCTCCTCCAGCTGAGCAGACCCGGTGCCCTCAGCCACTCCTCTCACGGCTTCCCCTCACGGACCTTCACCATCCTTGGCCTCCTCTGCACCCTGTCCAATAGTCTGAGATCTCTCTTATATTGGGACACCCAAAACTGCTCCCAGTATTCGAGGTGGGGCCGCCCCAGCCCAGAGCAGAGCGGGACAATCCCCTCCCTTGCCCGGCTGGCCATGCTGTGCCTGCTGCCCCCAGGACAGGGATGTCCCTCCTGGCTGCCAGGGCACTGCTGACCCAAGTTCAACTTGCCACTGAGCAGGAGCCCCAGGTTCCTTTCCATGGCACTGCTGGCCAGCACCTCATTCCCCAGTCTGTCAGTACAGACAGGGCTGCCCCATCCCAGGCACAGAATCCAGAATTTGCCTTTGTAGAACTTCACATGGTTGATGTCGGCTGGTCAAGATTCAATGAGCAGAGAAATAACTGCAGATGATTTATCTGACATGCCAATCTAAAAATTCATTGTTATAGCGACGTTTGTAATTTTTCCAAGCTAACAAAATAACCAAAAAGAAGTAAATATTTCACTCTTCAGACATGAACTTTTGAAAAGACAATACATTTTAGAAGATGATTCTTAAGGTCATGTGGGTATGAAACCACCAGAAAGATCAGAACTGTTCAAACTCTTTAGTATTTCAGAAATAAAATAGTAGCATTATAATGCTTGCCTACTTATTGAAATAGTCTAATTTTGATACAATATAATTTGTATATATTTATTAATGTGCAAATGCCTTATTAAATAATAAAATCAAGTATGGTCAACTGAGCATGTTTTAGGAAGCATGTTTTTATGTTACATATAGACAGAGGCAAGGTTGCATGTTAAAGTTTTTAAATAAAACATAATTATATCTTCTTTTTCCATGAGAGTGTCTCCTCCTGTGGTGCACCCTTTGTTTTTAGACTCTGTATTTTCTTTGCCACCTTCTCTATTTTAATAATATCTATGTGCTCTTTTCTTTCCTCATGAACTTCGTGAACTAATCCTCAAATCCACTGATTTTTACCATAGTCTGTTCTTTTAATGCCCATCTTCTACACTGGTCTCATTGAAACTTCAATGAGGTTTTATAAAAAACACGAGTTAAAGATCCTCCAGAGGGGTGGATATAAATCAAAATTATGTGAATGAACCCTATGGAGTCACTGCAACCACTGTAGTAATTTTGTAAGAGTGTTTAAAGTGTAGGATTTTGTGATGAGGGTAAAGATTCTGTTGGAAACAGATTTATTATACCATCACACCATCACTGAGGAGAGCGTGAATATGTGGAAGCTCTTGAGTGAATAAAAAGGGTTGGGAAGCAGGGGATGAGATATTCACCTTAGGGACACTATTATCATAGTAAATATTGTGTAAGCTTCCAAAGTACTCTCCAAACTTGAAAAATAGGTGAAGGACTGTTTTCAAAGTTTTTGGTAAAAATAAAATTTAGAACAAATTAGAAGCAAAGTGGGATTCTATTCTATCTGCTCTAACAGCTGTAGGGGTAACAAAACATTTTTTCCCATTGGCTTGTGAGCCCACTCACACGTATATATTTTAAAGATTACTACCTTCTTTGGATGAAATTTAGAATTTCTGCACTGGTCAAAAGGATGCTTCAGAAAAAAATATGTGACCTCAGCCTTTTTCTAAGCATGGCATTTTATACTCAGTGGTTAATAAAATAATTTTAAGAGGGATTTGGATTTATATGGAAAGTAGAAGAGAGGATTAAGTTTATTATTCAAAGAAAATATATATATTTCTATGCCAGCATAGGTATAATGTACAGCTTTTTAGATAATTAATGAACATTGGATGAGCATGTTTGGAAAAAAAATAAATCTGAAGGATTTGATCGGAAGGATCTGAACCCCTTTCTTGTTTTAAAAGACAGGAGAACTATAAAGTTGCATAGTTACTCATGCATGTCAGGCTTACATTTGCTCAGCTGGGGCAACCTGCCTTTGCTTAGCCACAGATGGATATAAAGAGGATGCTATTCATCTGAAACAATGATCCTTTTACTTATCATAGCTGCTGTGTGATGTACATGTCCTATTTAAATGAAATGATCTTCACAGTGTCATAAAATATTCATTAAAAATTTTCAGACAACTTGCAATTCAAAATGTTTCACAATATCTGCTATGGATTAAAAGGGTTTTGCTTGGTTTGATTTGGTTTTTTTAACCATTTCTTAACTGACATTGTTTTCACATATATATTTATTTATTCAAGTAGCAGTCTTACCAATTTATTCTATTTTCTCTTCCTGCTTTAAAGTCACATTTTGTGCTTTGTGTGCGACATAAATCAGAGCCAAGTGTCCCTAATTTATAGAACTGTAAAAGTTTGGGGTATTAACTAGCATAATTTGGATTTCCAAAAGTGAAAATGTCACAAAAGTATTCAACAACAATGAATTTGTTAGGTGTGAGCGTTAATTTATATGAAAAAAAAAAAAAAAAAAAAAAAAAAAAAGGCAATGGATGAGGAAAACCATGGGACCAAGGAGAATATTTTCAACACACAGCATGAAATACCAATACCATTTTTGTGTTAGCTTTCAAAATTAATTCACTCTGGAAAATGACTTTGGAGCTGATGTTAGTGGCAGTGAAGAAGCCAGCATATTCCAGCTGAGGCAGGTGTCCTGCTGGGGAGCCCAGATAGGGTTGGTTATAGGCAGGTCTAATTCCCCAGGCTCCAGCTGAGCTAGGTGGCTTCATGCCAGTGGTGACTGAAGGTCCTTTTCCTCTGGGAAGCACTCCACTAACTTTCAACCATCATTCAGAACTAATTTCTGCACATCCAGCAGTCATGTCTGAAGAATACCTGGTAGAGCTCAACAAAACTGTTACACATCAGATGTTTGGAGATTTCTTTGTTCTTCGTCCTCCTGGTATAAGGAGTATGGCTTTTTGTAGCCACAAATCACTTATTCCTTTCCCTTAGCTGAAGTGACTGGCTATGCCTGCTCTGAAAATACTTTCTGCATTAATATGAAGTTGGGTATAGCAGAAAATGCAAATTCTTATCTTAAGGAGCACACAGAGGAGGATGGGTTGCAACTCCCACTACTTATACACCACTTTCCTTATCTTGCATTGTAATTCAGTGATTAGAAAGATCAGAGTACCTCAAATCCTTCTGCATCCTGTTCCTGGGAGACTAAATCCCCATGTGAGAGGTGACAAAGAGGCCAAAGAAGTTCCTTCCCCTGGTGATTAGGAGGAGCCTGTGACAAAGGGCTGTCAGGGAAGAAACTGCAGGACAAAATGTATAAAGAAAGGAGCTCTTAGTCATCATTTTGCCAAGAAGCTGAATATGAGGTGTTCTCACCTCACTACTTTGAGTGCTTCTCTTGACACTTTTCTCAAATTCTGCACCTCTCCAGATTCATTTTATATACAATCATAGAAACATAGAATCATTCAGATCGGAAAAGATCTCTATGATCAAGTTCCAGCCATTAACTCAGCACTGCAAAGGCCTCAACTAAACCTCATACTCACAATCTTTTGGAACACTTCCATTTTGCATGCCACAATAGAAAACTTGATATTTAATACTACATGATGCTTTCAAATTATTTCAGTCCTCCTGAATCCTGTGGATTTGATGAGGATATAAATGATGTATTGACTCATGGCTGTCTCAGGCGAGAGGAAAAACATTTACAATGAGTTCTGCCTGTCCTCTGAGAAATTTTTGGTTTCAATTATAACTACAGATTTTGTGATGCAGGCATAGCTCCAAAAGGAAACAGAATGAGATCAGATGCAGAATAGTTCGGGATGTTTTTTTAAAGAAAAAAAAAAAAATTGCTTGGCAAAAGAAAGTAGCAGGTAGTGAAGGAAATTGAATTAATTTGTGGTACAGGGCCTCAGAAAGCTGGAAATGTGTAGGCATAAACCATATGAACAGCTTCTCTGCTAGCTGCCTCATCTTGTAAGAGCAAACTAGGCAGATCACATCAGGCACTAATTTTTTCTTCATAAACCACTAACAGCAATCAGACGGAGGTGGCTAAAAATCTGTCACAATTACAAAAAAAATAGCTGTCTGTCCTGGAAATAAAACTGTCCAAACATGCATAGTGCTTTAAAGTAATGCATCTGAAAACACGTAGTACAGCTGACATGAGTGTGACTGTATGTAGATTTATTGCTCTATAATATATATGGACTGAATGAGTTTTCTCTTACACAGTTACCCTCTCTGGGTAGCTATGAATTTATAATGCTGCTTCTTAGCATTTATATTTGTCTACACTAAAGATGAAATAATTTATTAACATGCTAATAAATGTTTAATACTTCTTCTCTTTATTGTTTTATAAAACTATCTCCCTAGCCTCTGTTTTTTGAAAATATGAGAAGGACAGGCATTAAACTAAAACAATGCTGTTTGAAAAGTCGATGAATTTATATGAAGGTTTTTATAATGTCTCACATCTTGCTCATAACCTCTGTTGTGCATGTTGTTGAAAGTAGCTGAGAAGTTCAAGACAAAATCTCATGTTTGATTTCATGTGTTATGTAATTATGTTTCAGGTGGGCTACTTTTTAAACAAATATCTATATAGTAGCTGTAGATGAATTTTAATGCCAGAAAAATCATAAGTGGAAAGAAAATGGTTTAAAAATCAAGCAGTATTTTAAAAATTCTGTTTGCCCTTTTTCCCTCTTCCATTTAATTAGGATTCACATATTTAACTTTTGAAAGGCTTTTATTTAGAACTGTCATTGTTTGGGAGATACATTTATTTTTCAAATTATTTGATATTCAAACTTATGAGGAAAAAAACAACAAAGAAAATGTAATTTCCCATGTTCTTCTAATTGCTGATGATGTTACTGTAGTCACTGAACACCCAAGTTTCCTTCCATGGTTTTGTAAGGCCAATGAACTTCAGATGTCACGTTGGACAGGATATGAAAGTTTATGTATTTCTGCATAAATTGGAATTTCACTTCCAGTTTGTTCCACCTGTTCCAAATGATATAATGAAGTTTTCCTGAAGTCTCATGTAACTTTTCTAAAATTTCTGAAAGCAGTTAATATTCAGTCATAAAACAGTCTCTTCAGAAGAAAGGATGTCTAGGTGGTTAAGAGAAGCTTTCATTCATTGCATCAAGTTTAATGAATTAGGTATCCCTAAATATCCCAGAAATCAAATTAGGCACTCCAGTCAGTGGCATTTTGTAGCACTGTGAAAACCTTTATGAATCAGTCTTGTAAATCATGTTTTATGCTTTTGTCATGGCAATTTTCATCTGTATGCAGTATCAGATTAACAGTATTTATCAATTATTAAAAACATGTAAGATTTTAATACAAGAGCTGATACAATTAAGTTTAAACATTAAGAAATTAAGGCAAGTAAAGAGTTTTAATTAATATTTTTCTTCATTTATTGGTTCTGAGTTATCAATGTAGAGCCAATGCATTGTTGCAGTAGACGCAAAACAAACTTTGTGCTCACAATCTGAGCTGATACTTGCATGAGTGAGTTATCCATGTGTTCTTCTGCCTGATTCTATTTAATGGTGGTAATACAATTATGTTTTCTTCCCTCTATCTTTTTCCTCTGCAGCAATGACCATGCAGTTCATTAGTCATCGGTTCCCTGACTACCATGACCCAACCATAGGTGAGTACAGGTTTTTCTGCCCTTCACCCCTTTCAGTTTCTCTGCCTGTGTGAGACTGTGAGGCAGTGAGAAGCTGCTTCTAAAAGGCAGAAGCAAGATTTGCAAACTTTAGATTATACCTTAATTTTGTGATGGCAATTGAGTTGTGTCATGGTCATCAAAGTCATAGGTACTTCCTCTGATGTTCCTCTGAACAGATGTTCTTTATAAAGAAATCTCTTTCAAAAACAGGGTGCTCCATTCATGCAAAGTAACAATTATTGTCCTGCATTTATAACTGCAGAATATGAAGCAGAATTACTAAAGAATGTGAAAACTCCAACCTGGACTGGGGCTCTTTTGTCTAGTTTTTTTTTTGAGTTCTATTATTTTAGTGTTATTTCCCAGTATTAAAGACTGAGCCAACCTTCCCTAGGAACATCAAATGACTTCTCAATTTAACACTTGCTCTGGGATTACACACTCTGCTTACTTCATTTGGTTTACTGACTTTATAAACTTTGGTAATCACAGAAATTTTCACATATCTACTTTACACTTTATTAAAATACACATTTTTATCTGAAATAAACTTTAAATGCTGAGTGACTGTCAGAACTGCATGTTTATTAATTTGTGTCTTTATTACTTTTATTAAAACTTGAATTTATACACATTATCCATGTGCAATATTTAATTATAACAAGAAAAAGATGGCAGAATCTACTCTAGTAAGTGTAGAAGGCACTAAAACCAGTCACATTTCCAAAGATTACTTTGGGGGAAAAAAAAAATCAATTCCTCTCAGCCAAAATTTTTTGTTTTCTTTGAAATTTTCAAATATTTCAAACTCACCTTTAACTTCTATAAAATTACTGTATTGCTATACAGAGCAGACAATGACAGTTTGTGTTTTTTTTTTTCATTTATTATTTCCATTGTATTCCACACTTCCTGGATTTTAACTCTTTGTAAATGGTTGTAATTTTAATAAAGAAAAAATGTATAAACTCTTCATGCCACTAGTAGTTTTGTAACTGTTAAAAAAGATTGCAAAACACCAATAGGATGCTATTAACAAAGCTATAACAAAGGCAAAACTACTGTGGAATTGCTGCAAATTCATATGCTGTTCTCAGAAAACAAAAAGAATTAAATCATTAAATCTAATTGGAAAAGAGGAACATTATTAGTTATCGACACCATTTAGTTATGTACATACATCCATCTTTATTATTAGCTTTCCACCTGCCATCAGTATTTATCCCTGTATTGTATCTTGTCATAATCTTAATTTATTGGTCTCTAGACACCACCACCATATGAATAACAGATAATCATAAAAAGAAGGGAAGCTTATGATGCATTCTAAGTACATACTGCAGGAATGCCTGGAGAATCTGATCAGGATGAAGGTCTCCTTGAGTGAGGAATTGTTTCCACTGAGGAAAACTAACACCAAAAAAGAGGAGAGAGGGTAAAAGTGAGCAGGAATTATTGAATTCCATCTCACCCACACAGAACTGAAATTGCAAGTTTTTTCTCTTCAGCACTTCCGTTTCTCAAAATATGATGAGGACATCCTGAAAAGGTCTTGTTACTATCTGGTCTCCAAAACATGTATGCCGTGGTTTTAAACCAGTAACTAAAAAAAATTACTTATTTCTTGCTGTGAGATATGGATTAGAGCAAGAGCAAAACAGGCTTAAAACTTAAAAAGGAATAAAGAAAGTTTATTAACAAACTACAAGAATAAGAACACCAGAATAAACTTCCAGAAAACCCTTTTTATCCCCTACTACCCACCATTCCCTTGTTCACATGACAACAGAGACAAAAACTTTGGAACTTTGGTGTTTAAAACAGTCCCAATTCTTGCTAGAGTCTTTTCATCAGTTTTTGTAGAGAAACAGAAGTTTTCTTCTGTTGATCTATGGAGTTTTCCACAAGAAAGCTATTTCTTGCTATAGCTTTCTATTTTCTTGATGCCAGCTGCCCAGAAATCTGTCATCAGAGTTTACTCCTCCCATTTCACATCACTCTGAGGTGTGTATGGGCCATGAGTTTAGGGATGCCATTTTAAGGATGAGTTATTCAAAGGCAAAAGTCTTCTTCATCTGTCTTTGTGAGCTCTACTGGAAAACAGTTTTCTCATTGCCCCCCAAGGCTTCAAATTTTCGCTTCATTCTGTTCCAGCACTTCACTGTATCACAATTACTCTACTTTTTTACTCAAAATCTACACTTTGAACATTCTATTCCTCCCTATATACTCTGTCATGAATTAAAGGAGTTTTTTCAAGACCTTATTGTTCATTTCCATAGCTTTAACAGAAAAATATTTCAGCTCATAAAGCATCTCCTTATTCTCTACCTTTTCTGAAGCTTAATTATTTTCATTACTGTCTCTGATAGTTTATAAAGTCTCTTTACATGTTGATTACTCTCTTTTTCTCTCTCTGGATAAAAGGATTAATCTGCAAGTCTCATCTGGGTAATGAAAGAGTTAAAATCTTGCCCAGGCTTTGTAGATGGTTCTGTGATCTCTGCCGGAGCAGCGGCTGGAGCTGTCTGCGATGGAAGATTCTTCATGGCTGCTCTGGAGAGTGTGGTCGCTGTCTCAGCCCACCGCAGGTCCAGAGCTTTTTTTCCTTTCTTTACTCAACAGTCTGTGGTGAATTCAGTCACAGCAAAAACTGCAGCCGAGCCAGGGACCGGCCTGGCCCGGCCAGAGCCCGGGGCAAGCCCCGCAGGCCCCATCTCCCGGCCGGGAGCCGCTGGGCCCAGCCCAGCCCCTGCCTGGGCCGCATGGCCGGGCAGGGAACGGGAGGCCTGGAGCTCTGTTACCTTTCACAGCCAGGAAACAAAGAGAGCAAGAGAGCTCTGACTTTACATCTTAAGGAGGTGTTCACAGGTTGACTTAACTTTTTAATGGTCAAAACTGCTGTCAATTCTTAGAAATGACTGATAATTGGTCAGGAGGAAAGACTCCCATCAGCCACCAGCAGCTTCAACTTCCTTAGCTCCCAAAATCACCTTAAAGGTAAAGTCACCCCATGACAATGTATTAAACAGAAGAGCATAATCTTGGGCTAAGTATGTATGTTTCTTCTTGGTTAAATCTGTGGTATGACCCCTTAAAATTGAACATAAAATAAAGAAATAATAATAAAAAAAAAGTAGAAGGAACCTCTTGCTTTCACAACTGTAATAAAAACCACATATTTTTAAATGACAGCCCACCAAAAATGTTATACCATTGAGATTGTTTTTACTACTTTTATGCTACTGGTCTCAACTCACAAAATTAGTCTCATATTTAGTTACACATCCACAGGTAAGGATATTTTTACTATTTAGATCATCAGCCTAAAATGAATAAGGGGATCCAAAGTGAGCACTCTCAGGATCAAGACTATGGTGATGTCAGGAGAAACCAGAGAAAAGGTTATTCCTCAAAAGTCATGGGAACACAGACACAAATGTGTGATAAGAATGTTATCAGAGTTTTGTTTCTCACTTTAACCCAGCAGCAGATGATACAGAAATTAGAAAACAGGACACATATGAAACTACATTCAAACTGGCTGAATGACAAAGCAGAAAATTAAATACAGTTTTTCTTCTCTCTCTGAGATCCCTGATCTCTCTGGATATCAATTTATTGCCTTTCACTTCTGCCATACATTTCAGGCCACTTCCATTCCTCAGCAATTTTTATCTTGTTTATGGAACCTATAGGCTGTCCTGAAATTTTGTGGGCACACTGGCATCACTTTCTTTGTGTACTTCTTTATAAATAGCTAGCTCTGCATACCTGTGGTTTTATTTCTCTGCACATTTTTAAGCAACAGAGGTTTCTGTGGAGGTTGTGGAATGGGTGATATTGTCCAGAAAAAAAATCTATTGTATGTTTAAATGATAATCCACAGATTCTCAGTGTTAACCAAACTATTGAGACTACAGTTTTCCAGCTAAACATTAAGATAAAGTGGATTGTCTCATTTGCTTGACATGTACGTAAGAATCTAATAAATACCTACCTAATATTTTTTTCTGATGTTCTTGCACTACTTATTACATTTTCTTTGTTTTCCATGGTATGAAATTATGGTGGCAGTGACCATGATGCTTAACTGTGCAAAATTAGCCAATATTTAAAGAGGTGGTGCTGACAGAATTGGTGCTGTACCACCTTGCACTTGATGGGGCTTTTTCTAATTAATTCTACTTAAACAAATAGATGAGCAGGGGGTACTGAAATAGAGGTAAATGCTTGTAAACAGCATCATTGTCCCTGAAATCCCAGAAATCTGTCACTTTCAGTTTTAAGGGCAAATTGTTGATAACTTTGTCATTTTAAACTTTTCATTGTCCACTTTAAGTATTGCATGCCAATGGAAGTGGAATAATAATTTCATCTGTTTTTCATTTCTGCAGATTCCTGTGAAATATTTTGTAATCTAGGTAAAGATAGGGGACAATAAATTGTTCCCAAAATACATGAGCATAGCACTGATGTAATCTGGCAGATAACCTTGTTGGAAAACAGAGCCAAATCACATTCAGTCACAAAACACAAAAGCTCCACAAAACCATCTTGTATAGTCAATTAGGGACACATAAAAACCCTGAAACCAGGAATCTACTGTAGTTTTTTGTTTTGACTTAAAAGTAAATTGCTAGTAATTTGGTTTCATGTTTTATTTCATAAAATATCAAATTTTCAATACAAAGAATTGTTCTGAATTTCTTTTTTTTGTATAATGAACACATGTTCTGGCCTGCTTTTCTCTCTGTAGAAACAAACACATGGCAGCTGCCTTCTAAAGGTTCTTAGAAGGTTTTTCTTTTCCTCCTTATTTTCTTTGCATTTTATACTCCATCTATAAACTGATAAGACAATGAGCTTTAAGGGGAAATAAGTTGTTGTTTTGTTTTTTATTTTAAATCAAATACAACATGAGGCTATGGTGAAAATTGCTTAGTGATACCAACCAGAGAATGCAGAGTCCTTTTGCTTTAATAGGCTGACAAATGTGCTTCCCCTTCCCAATTCTGCTCCCCTCTAAACATGCAGTTAGGGATTTATCCCAAATGTTGTGCAGCAATAGTCTTTCAGCTTTGAAGATGTAGGGTGTTATTTTTCACCTTTTTTTGTGAGAATCCCCAGGAACATGGATTTTCCCCCATCATTCCTTCTCACTGTGTTTCACCATTACTTTACCAATGGATCAGAGTTTTCCTGCAATGACTCATATCTCCAGCAATACAGTAGAAATAGACAAGAATATAATGGTGCTTTGTACTTGCAACTTTTTCTTCTGTTATCCAGTGACATTTCTGAATTATTACAGGGCTTCTTGAGCACAGAAAGCTGCTGGTGCTGCTCCTGTGAGGTGATACAGAATCTTTTGCTAAAAAGAAGTTTCAGTTTCTACATTATGGGATACATATATTTATAGATTTGTGCATTATACATACACATACTTCAAATGCATTAATTTTGATCTTGAAAAGACTATATGAATAGGTTTAGAATTATTTACATGTTTTTTTCTTTTTATATTTATTATTTATGGAAGGGATACCAAAGCTTTTGAAGAATTTAATGGATGTTGTTATGTTACAAAAGTGCAAGATTTTCTTAAAGAAGATTACTATATATTTTTTGAAGGAAAAGGCTTTTTGGTTTGGTTTGGTTTTCCAAGTACACAGAACATTTTTATTTCAATAAGAGTTTATTGGAATAAATTCCCTGTACATTGTGGAACAGACGTAAAGTGTCAAAATAAATTTGTACAATAAATGTTCTCTTCCAGTGTAGGAGTCTTTATTTTATTTCATGATAAATGATTTTCTTAGTTTGGAAAAGCTGGTAAGATTTTGAGAAACTCAAACTGCAGACATTAGATATAAATGTGTGCATACACATAAATACAGAAATATATATGTCAGTATTAATTTAAAATATACAGTAAACATTAATTAAAAAGTTAAATGCTACCTGTATTGCTAATTTTAATGCTGTCACTTAGAGTTTAATGCCACTTAAAGATTAAATGGGCATTTAGGCATATTTTAGGCTTGCTACAAGCATTGCAGTTCAAAATTTTGAGACAGAAACATACTACTTTTTTAAGTAAAGGGGGAGGGGAAGGGTAAAACTAGTATTAGACTGTGTGTAGGAAAAAAATCAGAGCTTAGCACTTTGTGAAAATGAAACTATTTTAGCACACATTTAATATTTAATTGTAGTCAACAATGGGCATAAATTCCAAATGGCAGTGGATGTGATAATTTTCTGGAACAAATGGCTAAAAGCAATTTACAGTCTGCACAGTCTTTGGCAACATCACAGAGAGTTAATGCAAGTGGAGTGTCAGGAAAGGAAGCACGACATAGAGCAGCAAACTGGACAGGCTCCAAGATGCTCATTATCCATGTGACTAATCTTAAAATGAATACATAATGCAAAAGAGATGCGAGAGCAGCTTCCTGTTTTGGTGAGATATCACTGCATGAGATTGTGTCAAATGAGCAGTTGAGGGCATTAAGGCTGTGTCAATGTCAAACTCTAATTGAAATGGGTGTGGGATGGAAAGCACTCTAGCATTAAGCACATGAATTTCCATGAGGTTTCCTAACGAAGTGGTGCATTCACCAATGCATCAAATAAAATGCATTTACTCGTCTTTAATAAGATGTTGGAAGTGTGGGGATGAATTTCAGACGAAAAAAAATATAAAATGTAGCTGGAAATATTCTAGGTTTATATAATGCATACCAAAAAAGGCCAGTGATATGAAGATTATATGTGTTTTGAAAGTACAATAATGAAGAAGGATAAAACAAGGGAAATAAAAACTCATTAAAAATTAAAGAAGACAAAGGTGGGACATATTTGCCAGATCTGGGGTGAGGCATCTTGCCACAAAAGTTCTATTAAGATATTTCTATTTAGCATACAAAAAGTTTCTAGAACATTTCTGCTCTTATATAAAACATGAATACATGTGTAGATCATCCCTAAATTAATTCTCATTCTCTTTTTTATATGGAAAACCAAATATTTAAATTGAACTGCACAAGTCACAACTGGATTTGAGCCCCAAAATTGTTTGTTTTCTTTTTTTTTCCCTTTCATTCATCACTCTCCATATATTTATTAGCCTTATCTGAGATGGGATAAAAAATTAATATAAAATGATCAATTTGTCTCCAAGGACTGTCTCCCAGGGTATTCAGTCTGTTTATGTAGACGTAGCAATACTGCCTGTGTGTGTTTTCCACATTCATCATTGCTCAAAAGAAGAAATGAAGAATGTACAAGAATACTGGTGCATACATTTGAACCATATTCTTAAACTTGTGTTTATATTCTTCATTTTGCTATCTGTTGGTACTATATTCATTATTAAGAGATTAATCACCATTTTTCATGTAAAGCATTTTTACCTACTATGGTAGTTTTATATTAATTGACATTTAGGGAAAGAAGAACCACATATATCCATCAAAAAGAGCAGAGATTATGGCTACTCAAAGACTCACATTTAGACATCCAAAAAATGCCATGAATCATGCATCTTGGTTCCAATTACATGAGTTTCAGGGAGATTTAGGACTGGAGATTCAGTTCTTTGCTCACTTCCTTTATCACAGTTTGTGGGAGCCTTTTGAGATCCCCTGGAGAGTGTCCAGAGAAGGGAACAGAGATGGGAAAGGGTCTGGAGCACAAGACTGATGAGAAGTGACCAAAGGAGATGTGGGGGCTCAGCCCGGAGAAAATGAGGCTCAGGAGGGGCCTTCTGGCTCTGCACAACTCCCTGCCAGGAGAGGACAGCCAGTGGGGTCAGGCACTGCTGCCAGGGAACAGCAACAGGACAAAAGGAAATGGTCTCAACTTGCTCCAGAGAAGGTTTACATTGGATGAAATGTAACTTTTTTTTTCCCCTGGAAGGATATTAAGCAGTGGCACAGGCTGCCAGGGCAGTGGTGGAGTCACCAGTCCACATCCCTGGAGGGATTTAAATGCCGTGGGACATGGGTTAGCGGTGGGCTTGGCAGTGCTGGACTCAGTGATCTCAGGGCTCTTTTCCAGCCTGAAGTGCCCTGTGAAGGATTCTGCACCCTGCAGTCCTGCTCTGGCTCAGGATCCTGACCCAGAATGCTGCAGATCTTCCACAGGTTGTGTGTGACTGATACCTGTGCCCCTGTGGGTGTGACACAGGATCTATGGATCACCAAAGCCCTTCTAGTCCAGTGAATGAAAACCAGAAAATATTCCCTAGAGCATATTAAACATCAAGTTTAATCCAGCATGAGCAACTAGGTAGCATCCACACTTCAGAGTAAGGAGATTTTAGCTACCTACCTTGCATATAGACACATACTTTGTAGGTTTCTAAATCTAGATGCCTGAAGATGAGTTGTGGTGCCTTCTCTGACAGCTTGTCAAAAGAAGGACCTTCACAAATCACTTTGATACCTCTCAGACTGTCTGGATAGAGGACAATGAAGTGAGACTTGCTGTGCACAATCCTTGCTAAGGTGGCAAAGGAAAGGAGAACAGGAGTCTGGCAGTGTAGGTTCTTCCACAGTAAGAGAAAAATAAGCCATGCACAGAAAAGTAGGGAGTAGCATTAAGAAATTAAGAATGGGAAAAGTGCCCCAAACTGCTCAGTTAATTTAGATTTCAAGGAGGCAATAAAGCTCTTTCTATTTAGTGTTACTATTTCATCCTACTGTGAAAGGAAATACAAATTGTTTGACAGAGAGGGGAGACTGGATATCACAGCAGATTTTTCTCTCTCCGATGGAAACAATTTGACTTGAAAACCAAAAATAATCCCATTTCTCTTTGAGATATTTCTTTCTCAAAGGCATTATTTCCCCTCTAAGGTGCACATTAATGATAGTTGGATAATCTCAACATTTCAGTCTGAGATATGTTTGCCTTAGATGAAGCCTAAGATCATGATGAAATTTGACTTTTTCTGTTGAGAAGTTCAGTATTTTTTTTGTTAAGGGAACAGTCTGGTCCTATTCTAAACATGTTTTGTTACTCAGATACATGATTTCCTGCTCTAATGTTAAACTTCCCTTCTTTGAACTTTGCTTTCATAAGACTGCCATTCAGTTTTAAATTATTTTCAGACTTCATGCAAGAAATTATCAAAGCAATAAGTTGCATTTTTCTGGTTGTACTCAAGGGGAACCATCCCTAAAATCCTGGTCATAAGCTTAATGTTCAACATTCAGGTTTTCTTACAAATACAACTTTTGTAATTATTTTGAGGGCTGTTCACATCAGGTTCTTTTTCGAATAACATTTTCAAACAGCAGTGAACCATTGCTTAATCTACTTATTTTATTTTAGTGACATCTCTGATACAAACAATAGCAAGAGAAGCAAATGCAGCCAGTGTCTTTTTAGAGGAGTGATTCCCCAGCCATCATCTCCCCTCTCAAGCCACCAAACACCTCCTCAAATTTTGGATGTTGGTGAGAACACCACAAAGAGATTTTTGACTTGAGACTTTAGCCTTGGCAATGCAGTGGTGTCCATCTCACGTGCTCTGAGAAAACTGAACACAGCATCTCTACTGGCAGGATCACCTCAGGCACAGCAGTGCCAGACAGCAGCAACAGCTACGAGCCCCAGCTTCACCGTGCTGTGAAGTCTCAGAGGAGGAAATAGTGCAGAGATCAAGAGCACAGCTATCTGTCTCGAGCTATTAATATTATAATATATTATTATGCATAGATATTAGTATCTCTATGTAGCTATTAATACCTGGAGCTATTCTTTACCCTAAAGCATGGACAAGAAATGATGTATGAGCTATCACCTGCTAGGACTAGACACTGGAGACTCTGAAAGAGTCTGTAGTTTTGTGAGATGAAATCAGCCAAATCTAAAAACTCATTTCTGAAGAAAAAGATGAAATCCCACTCTTCATCTCTGCCTTTTTCTCTCAGCCTTACTGTCTCTCTGGCATTCACTACACAGTTTTTCAAGCTGACTCAATAGTATTCCAAAAGAAAACTAAGCCACTCCAAGAAAGAACAGCTGTCTACTTTTATTACTGAGTTTAATAATTTTGGTGAAAAAAATAATTCTCAAAGCTCAAAAAGTCAAAAGTAGAAACAAATACATGGAAATGGGGTTATAAATGGGAATGAAAGAAAACAGAAATGGTTTTATTTCTGGGACAGGCAAGGTGTGAAAACCCAGTCAAGCATCTCATGTATTCACCCTCAGACACTAGTCCATGAGCCAAAATTCCTTCCCAAGTTGATCCCTGTTGTCAAAAAAATAACAGTGACAATTACCTGTGCCATTGTGTGGGATTCCTTGGGCTATTGTCCATCTCCAAATGAGGAAAACTGGTTAAATGGTTAAATGGTTAAATAATCTTTTGACCTTTCATGGTTTCATGGCTCTTTATATTCTCAGCTGGACAATCTATCTAATCAGAATTACCTTAACTGGTAATTTGGCTGGTGATACGACTTCCCTTTCTCCATTGTTTTAGAAATTAAGAAAACAAACAAATTACTCTGTTTATTATGACTAAAACCTGGCAGAAGGCGAGTGGTGGTCAGTAGAGTTAAATCCATTTTGTGGACAGCTATGAGGGGTACTATGATTCTGTGATTCTTTTTCTCCAACATCTCTGTTTAACGAGTGCTTACCATGGATGGAAGAGGACAGAAAAGTGTTTGCCCTGTGTGCTGTCATGAGAGACCGATGCTTGCCTGAAGTTCACGTGGAAAAAAACACCAATACCCCTTAGCTTCTATTGGTTCATATTTACTCTTTTCCATACTCCATTAATTTTCTTTGTGTTGGAAGTAAAATATATTCCTGTCTTGGCCATCTTCTCTTCTTCACTGAATAAAGGGTCAATGGAGGATCAAAGTATATTATAATATATTATGGTATATTACCCTTCTATTTCTTCTAGAAACCTGAGATTAATTGTCTATCTTTTAAATACAGAGAGAAGAAAAATAACCAAAAACTGTAGCGGAGTGTGACCTTGTGGTTGCTCTTCTTAAGCACTGATTAGACAGATTAAAACTGAGGAAGGAAGACAAAAGCCTTTTCTTATAAATATGACAATACAAAAGCATTTCTGTGGTATATTTTTATAATAATAACAAGAATAATTATAATAATGGAATACTTGTATTAAAATTGTTTTATAATATATGATAAATTCAATGTAAGAAAGAGTGAGCAAAGAATAGAAACCATTATTAAAATTTTTTTGTCTGTTCTACACAAAGCAGTCTATTTTTTTCTTCATAGCAGGTTTGTACAGGGCAGGAGACCTTCAATTCAGCAATGGGTTGTTTTCATTTGATTCCACTGAAAAATCTTCACTTCCTCCTGTTTGGGTCCACCAAGTGTCTGATTGATCCGTCTAGTAATTTGAAGTAGAAAAAGAGCTAAAATGGTTCTTCTGCTGACAGAAAAGGATATTCTCAGAGCTGAACTCTCCAGGTCCTCCTTTCAGGCCTAGTTATACCCTAATATTAACCCAGAAAAGAAAATTGAGGCAGTATTTCCTTCTTGGGTTCTTCTCTGCCCTTTTGTAGCATTCACTGGCATGGTTTCACTGGGTTGAGCCCCTGTACATATGATCTGAGGAATTCAGCTCTGAACCTTTAGATCCTGACTGATTTTGGCCACAAGCTAGGTCTGCATGTGGATGGTGACATCAAAAAAGGGGAATTTATATGTTTACCCAGAACTGCTATCCACAGTGAAGTCACACACATACTCTAGCTTCCAATTAGCAATATATACAAATTGATAGAGTATGATTATCTCACCCTAACATCTGCATCTCATTTTAGTTGGATGAATAATATTTCTAACTGTGACAGGCAATAAAGAAAGCCTAGGTTCTTGGGGATAAAGTGGGGTGGAGTGTCATGTTATGTGGCAGCTGAGGATGTCCAATGCCCTGGGAATTATGTCTGAAGCTGAAGTGAACACTGAGCTCACTCTGTTGCTTTAGCCCAGTGGTTCTGCTGTGGGTGTCACAACCCTCATTGAGTAATTGTAATTACCATTAGGGTCATGAACTTAGAAGGACCTGAAGTGAGATTTGCAGCCTGTGAATAGAGAAAACTTGCTTACCTATATCCTGTGTATTGTGATTAGCAAAATTATCCCACAAATGATTTTTGAAATTGAAAGAGACACTCGTGCCACGGTTTTCTAGAGGCGGATGATTTATCATGCTCAATTCAAAATTCGTCGTTGCAGGACAAATGTTTCCATTAACCTTTCTTTCATGGAAGCCAGCAGCCATCTACACCTTCCTAAATCCAAGGCACCATCCGTGCTTATAACCATGCAGATGTAGCCAACTTGCTAATTGCTTCCCCTGAAATGACAAGAAGTGAATTCGTAGCTGTCAGATCCTCCCACTCACTAGCACAAGCACGGACTTGAAAGAGTAGTGAAATTGCTACCTGCTCTTCTTGTTCCCCAAGATAAGGGTACTTGCATTCCTGTTAATTATCATGTTTTGATTAAACAGGAGTACTTTGTTCACTTTGTTCATGTACACCTTTGAATGAAATGAATTTTTTCTGGAAGCAGAGAAAGTAATGATATGCTTTTATTAAAAATTAGTAGCATTATCTACATTGCAAGCAGTTCCTAACAGCAAGTGTAATGGTTTGCCTGAGTTATCTTTAACCTTATGTTACAAAATTGCTAGCTTTTGCAGAGAAATTGTAATTTCCCTGCGAGAACTAGTTCTGAGAGAAATAACTTTATTCAGCTTGGGTGGGGAACACTTAGCAAGTAAAATTTACCCTGTTTGGAGAACTGCACTTCAAGTTCTGATGAAGAGCTGAGTGAGTTTTCTGGGCAACAAACTTTGTCCTATACAATAATTAGCACAAACTTAGTAATCACATATGTGCATATCTACAGGTTTAAATAATGAATGGTGGATTTGTTGATTACAGCGTTTGCATTGCAAGTGAAAGCTGCTTGACCAGACCAAACGATTCAGATCTACTGTGTCAGTTTTTCATTTAAATCCATGTTGTATCCCAGCACAAATTTGTCATTTAAAGGAGGTGACTCAACCCAGAAGAGTTCTGTGTTTCACAATATGTTGCTAGGTAAGAATGGAAGGAGCTCCTCTATCCAAGTGTTTGGGGAAATGAAGGAAGAATGGTGCATTGTTTTCTAGACTTCACCTAGGTTATGTAAATTTTAAAATAATTTCAATCCTGATCATAACTTTTAAACACTCTGTGGCCTTGTGAAAAAGAATCTTGATTTAATTAATAATAATTTTATTTTGGAGGGGAAAACACTTATTGTAACTAGAAAATAAAATGTTGCAAACAGTAAAAAGCTAATATATAGTATAGTATTATAAAAATACCCATTTTTTTCTGTAGAAAGAGATATTTGCATTGGTGTTTTTGTGCTTAATTTTCAGTCTGTTAATGGCACTAATATTTTTTTCAGGAGTGGATAAACTCACATATACTGTTATATGTGCTTTACTGCTCACATGTCCTGCTATAATTCATAAACTTTGGGCTCTGATGACAGAGATGTGACTGGGTGCAAGGTGCTGCAAGACCAGACAAGGTAGCATTGAGCTTGCCTTGCTGGCTACCAAGGTTTTGTGTTTTTACCTCCTTTGTCTGAAAATAGGTGTCTTACCTTGAATCTTCTCTTGTACACTGTGCTTTGTATATTTGTTGATTACTCCATATAGAAGAAAAATTCTCCCATGCAAAATTGTTCAACATAATCATTCTTAATTTTAGTTCTTCTTGAAAGCTGTGCAGGTCATTGCCTCCTTTTCAAGCTGTTTGTTAATAAATTTTGTGACCATGAGAACCCAAAGGGAGAAGAGAAGCTAAATTTAACTGGCTCAAAGTTCAATTCCCTCAGATTTCTGATAACACAAAACATTTTAGGGGACAGATAATGCTAGTTGGTTTTCGGGTTTTTTTTTCCTTTTCTTTTTTTGTACTTAACCATAGACTGAGTGAGATTAAGCTGCTTTTGCTTCCAGTGCTTTTCAGCAAAGAATGAAAGGGCACCACAGTAATGAAACAGCAAGCTGACATTCAAGAAGAGGTTCTTGTACACATCTATAGGTAAAACTGAAAAAAAAAAAAAATAAAAAAATAGAAGATGGAATGTGCAATGAATAGCCCATTTCCCAATTTTAAATGTGCTGGGTGCATTTCAGGTCACCAAGAAAGATGGCATGTACTTACCCAAAGCTGAAAATCCATCAGGCTGCTTCAGCAGCTCAGTGTTATCAGTCCTGCCCTGCAGAGCACAGAGCTGAAACATTAGGCAGCCCAACAAGAGGGAGAAAGTTAATTTGAGAGCAGCTGTTCTAAGACAGATACATAATGGCATTAGGAGAGGAGCACTGTGGTGAGGTGAGAGCTGAACAGAAATGCCCATTAGGCTGAGGAAGCTTTTAGGTGAATTACTGGAAACAGATGCAGCCAAAGCCTGAGGTAAAGGAGTCAGACAAGAGTATGATGAAGGTGGCTGTTAAAAACTACTCATAATGAATAGTCAGGCTGCGTGGGACTTACTGGGCCTAAATTGAAGTTTTTATTCTGCTACAACAATTCTGGATGTTCAACAGGTTGCCCAGAGGGGTTTTGAACTCCCCATCGCTGCAAGTTTTCCAGGGCAGGTTGGGAAGGGCTTTGAGCAACTTTAGTCTAGTGAAAGGTGTTCCTTCCCATGGCAGAGGAGTTGGAATGAGATTCTTTTAGGTCCCTTCCAATTCAACAATTCCATGATTCTATGATTCTATCCACTGTGCCCCTCTAAGCATTTAGACACAAATTTTAATTGATTTGGATTAAATGAAGAGATTTGTTTGAGTATCTAGACATAATCTAGTTGTGCTTCTGCTTTCCACTGAAGATATTAGCAGTTCTTACATTAGGAGGACAAAATCAGCTGCAAGTTGTTTAGTTCTTTTGTTTTCAAGCATAGATAATAGAATCATTATTTTGTTTTTTATTGTTTTTATTTGCATCTTCACTCCTTGGAATTATGAATTAATTTATGAACTGCAGAATCACAGAACAATTTTCATTGGAAGGGACTTCAACTATCATTCATTCCAACTCTGCCATGGGTCTCCCATGGGTTGGGACATCTTTGACTGGACCAGGTTTCTCCAAGCCCTGTCCAACCTGGCATTGAACACTCCCAGGGATGGGGCAGCCACAGCTCCTCTGGGGAACCTGTGCCATTGACAGTTCAGGGATAATATTTATGTACCATTGAAGGAACAAAAACCTCTAAAAAAGAACACAGCAGTTAGTTAATAGCATGTCATGACACTGAACAAAAGCTAAGTAAAGGAAACGTGTTTTCAATTGAAACTACGGAGAGATGGAATCTACAACAGTGATATGCATCTGAATTTACTAAGGCCATTTGAAAACATTACAGAATATTTTCTGAAGACATATGTGGCCTAAGCTTTGGTTCAGTATCTAATCTGTAAATATGTTTATGGCAATTTGAATGCTAAAATCAAAACAGAGAGATAGACATTTCTGTATTTATTATCATGCAACTGAATGCATAATGAATAAATGAATGAACTCCTTTTATGATAAGCACTTAACTTGAATAATGCTTCATTTTTTTCTCAGATTATTTTAATTTTCTCAAGGTCTACTCTATAGGTGTTTTTTATAGGCTAGCAGAGAAGTAATACCTGCATTACTTACCTATGTCTCTTTCATAGAACGAGATGAGGTGTTCAAAACATGGTTACTGAAGCGTTTCTAGCTGTGGATTTAGAAAGGCAGAGGTATTTTTTTCACTCTTCTGCAAACCATCATCAAGATTCTTCCTCTTGGAATAATATTGTCTGTTACCATCACTTTTGCAGGCTGGTAACAGGCAACATGTGCTGTTAACATGAAACTGAGCAAAACCTGAAGGATCTGAAAAAGACATGACAAAGCTAAACCAGTGACAAATGGCAAATATAGTTCAATGCTGAGAAACAAAAAAACAGAGTATCTGGGAAGAAAAATGTGGAGTATTCCTAATTGCAGATGGAATCACAGAATCACAGAATAAGCTGACTTGCAAGGGACCCACAAGGATCAAGTTGGCTCAAATCCCCCTCCTGGCCCTGCACAGGACACCCCCAAGAATTGCACCTTGTATAATGATGTAACAGAGATGGAACCAGAATATTTAAATATCCTAGCTAATAGCCTGGTACTAATATCCCTGCTTGCATTATTTTAAAGGATACTGCTATCTGCGTGGGTATTTACAAAATACAAGGCAATCAAATCTGTCAGTCCTGCTCCTCTAAACCACCCATTGCTTATCATGCGTGCAGAGCTCATAGGAAGGCAACCTCTGTGACTTGGGGTCCTTGTCTGCAAAATGCTGATAGCAATGCTTACCCAAATTGTGAAACACTCATAGTCCAGGAAAATAATTGTATGCTAAGGGAGGTTTTAATAGCAATGTATTTTGATGGGTAATTCCTATGACATGCATATTCTTATCTCAAAGAGGAGGAATTTATGTGTAGTATTTGGTACAGTGGTTTATGTCTCTGTTCATCCAGTCTTTTCATTTAAAAATTCTTTGCTGTAAAGAGAAACAGCACCCATACAGCCAAAGACTCATGACCATCCTACATTCAGGTGCATTGCTAAATAAAAATGCATTTGTAGCAGATATTCTTAAGCACACCAAGAGCTGTGTCTCCTGCTGTTGCTTTGGCACACAGGGAGAACAAGAAGAGGCAGAATTCCAGGTGTGGCTGACTGAGCTTCAATTTCTTCTTCTGGCTTGACACCTCCTCAGTCAAACAAAATGTCTTTTGGCTCACCTATATATGTGAATATGATAATTTTTAACTGCAATTGGTATTGTACAAGACAGAGAAAAAGAGAGACTTTATTTAGAAGGCATAGAAGCAGAATTAACAAATGGAAGAAAGAAGCATCTGACCTATATTTTGGGGACTGGAACATGCCTGTAATGCAGATGAAAAGCCCATTACAACTCCCCTTTAAACTGTACACCACTCAAATCTATTTGTCATGAAGCAGTTACCTGCTCATAACAGAAAAAGTACTTTGATATATTTTTTATGAATTTAGCTTCTCTAAGATAACTGGTCATAACACAGCCTTGCATTAATTACTGTATTTCTGTCTCCAGAATTATGTCCTATAAAAAAGAAATCTGAAAAAAAGATCATGCATTAAGTTTATACACACACACACACACAAAAAAAAAAAAAAAAGCCAGATAATATAAAGATTAAGGATTTTTTTCTTTGCTTTTCTAACACTGCAAAGGGAAATTAAAAAATAAAAAATGAGAACAACAAAAAACAACCTCCCAAGAACCCTTCTTGGTTTAATTTAGATAGTCAGTAAAGAAGGAAAGAATTTAAAATTAAAAAGAAATAGGTACCATTCAGAAAACAGTTGGATCTCTATTTGTTTTGTTCTACCCTGCAATACATTAAACAGTATTCATTGAAGCCATATGATATCATCCTCTGAGAAGGATTTTTTATTTATTTTCATTTTTACTTTTAATCTTTGCAGGAAATAAGATTCTAAAAAAATCATCATTATATGTAGGAAAAAGAAAAAAGAAATTAACTGTACAGTTCATATGTCCATGCATTGTTCAGATTACAAGGATGTGACAGCTCTGTTCTCTTTTCTTTTTTGTTTTCATTTTGTAAAAAATGCTCACTGTTGCAGTCAGTGTTTGAAACACAATTAGCAATATAAGTAAACTCCATCCACAGGCTTTTTCATGTAATAATCTACACTTCTGCAGAATTTTACCCAAGCCAAAAGCTGAGATTTTATGATTAACCTAATAGAAAAAGACTAATCCTGAGCTTAATATGAAAAATATAGTTATAGTCTGATTTATTGCCTGATGTCTGATTAGCATTCATGTCTCTTTTGTATGTTCTTTTATTGTTTTACTGAAATAGCAGCTGGATTTTGGCCTTCAATACCACTCCTTAGATATGAAGGGTGTAAAGCATAGATACATGTGGTTTAGCAGCCCCCAAATTAGCCTTAAAGGGAGCATTATTTCATATTATAAATTACTTATGTAAAAGAAAGTGTAGTGTACTCAAACACCGAGTAGTGTAAATACACCTGACACCACTTGTAATGAAGGTAATTTTTAAAGTGAGGATTGTAGTGTGTGTGTTTGTTAATGTTCCTGATGAAGATTTTCCCACTTTGTTTCAAATACATTTACATGCAGTTTCAGGGGAATATCTTTGCTTCTGTTCTCTGTCCACATGTGAGCAACTTGTTCCTGCTCTTTACAGCAAGGTCTTAGAACTTCCCTCACCATGACATAAATTGTACCATGCTGCCTGAACTAAAAGGACCAGCCACACAGTGGTCCCTTCTGAAATCCTCTGGGAAACATGTAAAAATAATAAAGGATTTCTGCTTAACTTCACAGCTACCAATAAACCAAAAAATATGGGTCCAAGATACACATTTATCCAATTCTTGACCTCTAGGAAGTGGTTTCTTTCCAAGTTAATGTCTCTGCCTTATGATTTGAATAAAATAAAGACGTTTTCTGATGTAATAGACAGAAAAAAGAATTAAACCTCTATTTACATTACTTTCTGAGATGAAATCCCAGTTTAGAAGTATTAATTGTAGAGCATAATTGAGTTGTACAGCTCTTCCTCTTGGTCTTTATGACATAATATGGGAAACACAGGTTTCAATTTATGCATCTTGCTTCTGCCTGCTGCCTTGGAAGGAATCCACAGGTAAATGAAAAGGCAGTGCCTCTCAAAGGAGTGACGGGGCTTGAGCATTAAGAAGGTGATGGCTCATGAGTGGGTGCCATGATTTATTCTCTGGTATGAGGGTGTGTTGGCTCAAGACAGTGATTTCTTTGGCAAGTGTGAACTTTAGGACTTCCTCTTAATTGTGTGACCAAAGAAAAATAGGGGTTAAAACTCCAACCCATTTTCCATCCCCATGCAGGCTGAAAATGCCCTTGTTTATCACACCCCAACTGAGGATAGTTTTAGGCTTCTCTTTATTATCTGTAGTGTCCTGCTTTTTGCACATAGGCAGAGAGAATTTACAAAGGAAACTCATATGTCCTTCCTGTTTAATCTTTACATTTTTTTCGGGCAAAAGCAAATCTTACATGTGAAAAGCATTTGCCTAGAAAACCATTCAGATTCATCTACTTGGTCAAAGCATAACAAAACATGTTTCCTACCACCAACAGAAGACATCAGCAAACATCAAGAATGAAAATGGGATTCTAACAGTCCTTTGTGATATGTTTTACGGTCAGTAGTTAGGGAAAGCAAAATAAATGAAAATTACAATAAGTCTTTATGCATTCAGTGTTATGTCTGCAAAGTAAAAATACTATAAAGATAGTCTGGCCTCAGCTTTCAACAGCTGAAATTTTACTGATGACAGTGACATTATATCAGGGTACACCTGGAGTAGCTCAGCAGGGTAGATATCTTACATTTACTTACTGAAAGCTGTGGATTATATTCAGAGGCCAGTATGTATTTTAGTTATAACTCTGAACTTGTAAATCCTTTCCTTGGAAAAAAGAAAAAGACAGGATTTATCTAGCTTTAATTTTATACAAGTAAAATTTAAGTAGGAATTTTTTTCTCCACATTAACTGTTTTAAAACTTCTGTATAAAGCTTCATATTGGTCTAAGTGGAAAGGGAAGTAGGACTACTGGCTTTAGAGAATCCAGCTGCAGAGCCAAGAATGCAAGCTAAATTTATGGAATTCATATGTTAATTATGTAAGCAGTAATGTAACACAAATGGACACCCAACTGCATGGAATTGCATTAATTATACTTGATAGTATCAATAGAATTCATTTGAAGGAAATAGCATGTTTGATTTTACATATTTTACTGTTTTGCTTTTAATTTTTGGTTAACTAAAAAGTGGAAAAAAGAAAAAGAAATCTACTGCAGGTAGATTGCATTGTCATGCAATAATAAATTGCTTAAACTGCAAGTAGTCCAATTCCTTTTATATGGTCCCTCTTTGCCTCACAGTTTCTTATTCAGCAATCCCTATGAAAAGATCTATTAACCAAAACATATGGTGGTTGGAGTGCTCTGGTTTTCTCAGCAAGGTAATATATCATACAATTAATTAAGCCTCTGGGCCATCTTAATAGCAATGGGATTAGGTATTTGTTTAAAGAAAGTCATGTGCCCATTTGCTGAATTGAGGCCTAAAATAAAGGGGAAAATGCTGTATGTGATTATGTCATGAAGGACAGCAATCCTCTGGCTGGACAGGAGGGGTCTGAGTTAAGGCTATACAGATTTGTATCCAAATGCTTTAGTTCTTTTTGTTCTGCTGGTAGAAATCAGATTTTTCCACAGTTTGTAAAGTGTTGTACCTTGCAACATATATATTACAGCACAAAATGGAGTGTTCCAGGAATTCTAGCTACCTGCCATATAAACCCATATTATAATCTCAGTATTATTTCAACAGTGACTGAGAGCCCATTGCTCTGCTAGGCTAAGAGGGTCTCAGCTAGGACTGACTCTCAGGACAGCCACAGGCTCACGATGGTTACGACATTTCTCAGTTACAACAAATGCACTTGTCTTGTCTTCATGCCTCAGTGCACTTCCAGAGCACGGTGTCAGTCACAAAACCACCCAGGCTGCTCTGCATGACTGTTCAATTAAAGAGCGCAGATAATTTCCAGGACTATTTCAAATATAAACATGGGCCAGGATCTACGTGCCTTTTGATCTTACGAAGAAAATACAAATGTTGAGAGGAGAATGAAATTGAAGTGTGAGGAAAACAGCTTATGCAAATAGTAGTTTGCCTTTTCTTTGTTTTTATTTTTCAAAATTTATTTGTCAAAATCATGAGCTGAGGGAAGGGTCCACAAAGCAGAGTTTCTCCTCCTCTGCCTGCATCTATGATGAGTGTGAGGACACAGATTACTGAATTTGTTTTTAAAAAGTTTATTCTCAGTCTTCATGGAGAGATACAGAAGTTTAAATAATTGCCCTGACATACCTGAGCCAGGACCCTGCATAAATGCAGAGAGCCTATCCCATTAATTCAGACAATCTTTAAATTGAAACTATTTGCTAGAAAATCTCTCTGTGTTACTGTGGTAAGTAAAAAAACACTCTGTTGCACAGCACCAGCAGGATATCTCTGGATCTTTGTGACCTAAGCAAAACCTGAGGCCTCTGTTTAAAGAAAGAAAAATTTTTCCCTTTTAAAGAAAGAAAAGATTAATGTTTTTTGTATTTTGAGGTAGTGTGATAGAAGGCTCTTTTGCTAATACTTGATAGTGATGATAGGACTTTAAAAAGGGATTTTTGAAGTAAAGCAAGGCTAGGTCAGACTGGAGAGCTTTTGAAAAGCCTACTCCAAACTACCAAAGCTGTTTCATTCTCTATTCTCTGAGCCACTCATATGCCTAAGCAAACTGCACTGTGTTTTTCAGAGGATGCCTATAAAACTCAAGTCCGAATTGATGATGAACCAGCCTATTTGGACATTCTAGACACTGCTGGACAGGTGAGTAATTTTCCCATGTGAGTCACTCAATCAGAGATAAACTCAAAGATTTTAACCTCAGAGATATGGGTCACAGTGCTGAAAACAAAGCTCCCTATTCAAACATGAAGGAAGCAGTGCCAGAATAACACAGAGGAATTAACAGAGGGGAAGATTAAAGCAGTGCTGCAGTATAGAACAGTATAACTTCCAAATCTCATCAGCAGAGACAGACAGGCTGAAATGAACAATAGATAAAAAGATGTTTGCTTCTTTTTCTCGTGTATGCAGGAACATCTATCACAATAACGAAATGAATAAATACTGTGTTGATTGTCTTACATCTTTCTCATTCCTCCTCTTCTATATGTATTACAGGAATTTTCTGGTCTATTTGTAAACTAAGTATTTTGTTACATTTCGTCTTCTCCCCACATTATAGCTAAATGCCAAAAGCTTACCCATAAGAAAAAGATGTTAACATCAAAAGTAACACACAGTGTTACATACACAGGTTTTCCAGAGAAGCTGTGGCTGTCCAGTCCCTGGAAGTGTCCAAGGCCAGACTGGATGGGGATGGGAGCACCTAGGACAGTGGAAGGTGTTCCTGTCCATGGCAAGGGGGTTGGAATGAGATTAAATTTAAACTTCCTTCCAAACCAAACTATCCCGATTCTGCCATTTCTGTGACAGCACGTCTGCTGTGTGAACATCAGCCAGGGAATTAAGCTTCATACACAGTCGTGAAGAAGAAAGAATTAAATACAATAATTTCTTCTCCCTGACTCAGCTAATTTCCTTTCCACCTCAAGGTATTTTTACTGCTTAATCAAAATGCTGCCACTTGCTGATCTTTTCCTCAGGTGTGTCTCAGGGTCTGCTTGAAGGCTTTTGTAGTTTCTTGAGTTTCTATAGTGTGTGTGCACCTCATGTGGGAGCAGGACAACCAACAAGGAACTTGTTAAATATATTTAAATAGACAAGTATTTGGGAAGCAAAACCCTGGCAACCTTGTTCTCAGCTTCCCAGATGACTGAATGCACTTAAGCTGGGCACTGCAAATGGTGGGGAATGCAGTCTGCTGCCAGAAATTTAAAGGAAGTTCAGCTATTGTCAGTCATTTTCACATATATAAATTCTGTAATTTTTAAATTTTTTGATCATATGAAAAGGCTAGAATTAAACCTCATTCTTAATTTATGGGAGGAGGATATGATTGCCAACATTATGAATTTTGTCATAACAGACAGTTACAAGGTAAGGAAAGAAATCAGATTAATTCAGTCAGTGAAAGGTGGTGAGAACAATTGTAGAAAACACTTGGAATTTTATCTCTAAGTTTTATCACTATTAGGAAGCAAAACATCTACAATATTAGAGGTCCATATGTATGTAGTAATTTGTAGTGATCACGTGTTACATATGTGGTACAGATATTTCACAGAATCATAGAATTTTAAAGGTTGAAAAATATCTTTAAGAACATTGAGTCCAACCATTAACCCAGCACTTCCAAGCCCACCAATAAACCACGTCTCCAAGTGCCACAGCCACATGTTTTTTTAAACCCCTCAGGGGATGATGGCTCTTCCACTTCCCAGACATCCTGGGTCAGGCCTTGATAATCCTTTCAGAAAAGAAATTTTTCCTCATGTCCAATCTAAACCTCCCCTGTTCCCTCATCCATTCCTCTCTGTAGCAAGTAGAGGCCTGTGGCAGGAGCACCACACTCAGCTGATTTATCAACCCAGGCCATTTTACAGCCTGGGCATAGCTATTTTACTTCTGTTGAAATGTTGAAATGCATCAACCAAGTTGATTTGATATGAGCAAATCTCTGTTTTAAATTCCCCTGTTGTTCCAGTGTAGATTGTTATCACCGAAACACATTCTCAGCGTAAACTAGGAAGCTCTTCCCACTTTCCCTCCCCACAATTTTTTAGAAGCTGTCCATTCTAAATGTCCTGGATTTAGAAGCTTGTCTTTGCAGATGTCTTTGGATTTGTTGCCTCTCTATCTGCACTACACAGCTACAGAATAAATCAAGACCTAATCCAACTCCCATTGAAGTCAACAGCTGAAATAGGCTCTTTCTTCACAGAGGACTTAATGGTGCTCTCACTGAAGCTCACACAAATTCTGCTCTGACTTTGGTGACTCGGGGTAAAAATCCAAAGCAACCATTTGTGCTGCTGCTGATGTGTGCCTTGATGGTACCTAGCTGGTTTTAATTCCCCTGGATTTTACGTCAAATTGGAGATGGTGGTGTAGCTTCTAAATCAGGCAGTGGAAAACTCATTTGTCTGGGTGTCCTTGCAGTCATAAATACTTTGTCATCAACTTTGAATAATGACTTTAATCACTTCAGGAGATCAAGGAGCTAAAATGTAATTCATCCTTATTTGGGAAACACAAGAAGTCAATAGAGAAACCAACTGAACTTTTTTGTTGTTGTGCTGAAGGATATGTTTCAACAAATATATTTCTCCTTTCCCTTCTGTACCTATGGACTAATTAAGAATTTCAACACCGACCAAATTAACTACTAATCATTAACACAGATTTTAATTGTCAAATCTAGACTTAAAAATCTACATGTGATTTCATATCTGACACTGCATAAAAATCTTCAATACTTTAACTGGTAGATCTGGTTTGAAGCCCTTAAAATATAGACGGTGCTTCAAAAATACATTCTCAACTTTATAAAGTTAAAAAAGCCCAAGCACAACATTCAAAAAATGTGAAAACCAGGAACATTAATATAATTGCTCATCTAGCTACTGATTTATCTCTTATGCATATACAGAGACACTATAACATTGAACAGCTGCTCATCTCAGGAATTAAAATGATGTTGCATGGACTCTGGACACATATTTTATACACTGTTATTTGTCCTTTTGTGCTCTTCCAGTAGTGTTTTCCCACTGAAGGCACAACATGAGGCATTTTCTTAAAGAGTGTAAGGGCTGGTGCAAGCAGTTATGCTTCACTGAACTCACTACACCTGCTCTTCACCATCCTCTACACCTGCCAGCTGGGCAGCCTGTGTTTGCTCACCCCAGTCAGCTTCAGACAGGATCTGTTTACCTCAGAGAGTTTCAGGAGTAGGTACTGATGTAGCTCCTGGTAACTGGATTGTCATAAACAGACCTAACCAGAGCTAAATTCCTAAAAATTCCGTGAAAAGCTTGTAAATGTGGTGTGTTGCAAGGAAATGAACAAAAAAATTGATGCTGGTATTCTATTTCAGTGGCACAACAGAATCTAGAAGAAGCTGTCAATAATTCCTTTGGTTAACTGTCAATGATGCCTTCGGCCCTTTAACTAGAAGTATCAACCCAAAATTTTCTTTTGTAATCTACATTTCAATTAAAACAAAAAAAAAAACCAACAAAACAAAACAAAAAAAAAAAAAAAGAGAGGAGCAAACAAAGCTAACACAATAAATGTGAGATGATTGAGATCATATCTATAAAAATAAGGAAATTTATTTTTTTAGCTATTAACTCCCAAGGCTAGCTACAATATGGCATGTGGAGTATGTAGGACAAACTTCATGGAAATCTGCAAATGCAAATTAGTATTCATAAAGATAGCTTGAACTTCATTGTTGACCCATGTCCATTGAGTTTGGAAGCAGTGTTGGTGGAGGTAATTCTGGGATTTCCCTTTTTTTAACCAATGCACCATAAAAATAATCTGCTTTTGCAAATATTTAATCCAAATTGACATAAACTCTGATTTCCAGCAAACTTGCAGGTGCAAACGAAAGGACATTCAGCTCTCAGGCTCTTTATTCTGCATTCAGTTCCCTTCACAATTATTCTCAGAGAGTGACAACCCCCAACTGCTCCTACCAAGCACAAAAAGCCTCCACACAGAGTTATAGAAACCTTCTGTTCGCTCATTTACGCTTTCTCACCCTCTCTTCTAGCTTAAAAATATGTTGCTACTTCTGGAGCTCAGAAGTATGCTCCTCGTGGAGCACGCACAGCAGTTATCTCTCCTGCTGTATTTATAAACTGTTGACTGACACAGGAGCTTTTATTCTTGCCACAGCTTTCCCCTGCATGACACATTACCCAATATCTCTGTGTAGACCTCACGCCGAACACTAAAAGAGCAGCAGAGTTCCCTTCACTGGAAAACAATCTGATCTGATATGTAAAAGAGGCAAAAATTGTTTTCAGATACAAATCAGGCAGGTATGTGTAAAAATGGGTTTCTGTACCCGTCAGCGAGACAGCTCATTCCGAGATTATTGCACCAATTTTTGTTTGCTAAAACGTGAGCTTTTTATGATAAACTTAGTGCACCGGTATATTTCCCAGGTGTGAGTCAGAGACTTGAAAAATTGGCCCTAAAATGTGATGGCATGCCATTTCAGGGAGATTTTCCTTTGTCTGGAGTTGTGTGCACATGAATTCATTTCCAGGCAGACACTTTTCAAGCTGACAACAACAGTGTGCTCTGTACTGAAATCCATCTCTCAAATTGCTAGCAAATCACAGGACATGTTTATCCTGCCAACCTGCAGGACTATGATTCTTACCCCCTGCTTCAAACCTTGAAGAGGAACCATATTAGTCCCAAGAGCCCTTCAGATAAACACACTTTCTCAGACTAAACACTATAGTCCGATGATTCACTCAGGCTGTTATCTGAGACCCTTCTGCTTATTATCTAAACATGCTGCTCTAATCCTGAATCAATGGAAGTGAAATCTCAAAGTACACTAGTGCAGCTTATCTCAAGGAAATGTAAAATGCCTTTTTGGCAGTAATTATGTCTTAATGGGCCTTTACAGTGTGTTCTTATATGGGGAAAATAATTTTATTGCACTTTCTGCTTGGTACTGTAGTGCATAAATGAAATCCATTTTATTTTTAAAGCATAGGGATATTGAACTAAGTAGCAACTATTAACACAGTGTATTAGGTGAGAAGAGCATTAGTGTTATTTCCTTTGTATGTTGTTCATCACGCTGTTGAAAACATACTTAGAAAGTCAAATCATAACACTGAAAATTTCCTGGGATCTCAAGACAAGTTGTTCTGTACTTTCTGAGAAGAGCTAAAATCTCTCCCTTGACCTAGTAATTTTATTTGCCAATGGACAGATTGTGGAGAAACACTTACTTGGCATAGATACAGAGTGGAAAAACAGTTGCAGTAAATCACAGATGAAATTGCGGACCTGACACCGATTTCCTTCAGATCATTGGCAAAATATTCCTTGACTTCAGTAGGAAAAGAACTAGGCATATGCTGATAAAAAGGAGTATATTACCAAAGGAAGAAGAGGCAACTGGCAGCCAAGATTCCCAACTTCCTTTCTCATCCCTGTCCATGAGTGAATCATGATGCAATAAAGGGCGGATCAGTTTGTATTTCTAGGCCTGCATTTATCTTCCTGTCAAACAGGTGCAATAAAATGTTGCAGGGAACAAGCATTTAGGGTGAACATCAGCGTTTATTGAGTCTGACAATAACGATTTCCTGCCCATTGCTACCATTCCTCTTCAGCAGAGGTAGTAGTTCCATACTGCTAGTGGTGGAAAACTTTCCAGTGTTTTCTGTTGTCCTTCAACAAAGTCTTCTTTTTTTTTTTTCCCCAAAACCTGATAAATACACAGTGATGCTGCTGGAAGATTTATGGAGATTTTTTTCCTCTTAATAAAAAATATGTAAAAGAAGAATATATATTACATATATTATTACAATTTTCATAAAAATACCAAAACCTTTTTTTCTTCTTTCTAAGCTTTTCTTTGTAGTATTTCATTGTGGGTTTTTTGTTTTGTTGTTGTTTTTGGGGTGGGTTTTTTAATATTTTATTTAATTTGGTTTTGAGGTAGTTTGGTTGGTTGGTTTTGTTCTGGTGTACATTGTACAGAAAACACCTATATGAACAGATTCTATTTGAGTAAACTTCATCCAGGTCCTCCACTAGATTATGAAAATGCAAATCTTCCTTTTCTTCCATCACTAGAAAATATTCTGCACCTTTTCTTTACACCAGTGAATGGTACTGAAGTTCTTTGAAGTTCCAGCAGATACTGCACAAACTCTGTGCCTTGATTTTTTATATATATGACTGTCCTAGATAATCTCACTGTAAATTCCATTTACCAGAGGTTTGCTATCAAATGCCACTTGTTACCAGCAGTACACAAACCAGGGATGCCAGTGGGCAGAAAACTGCATTCTACCTCTATCAGTTTTCACAAAGCTCACATGATAATGACATTTCCAGGACTAAAAAAAATTGGCTTGAATGCTGAGAAAACAAACACATATTACAACACCACATGGTGCCCATTTCCCCTGACCAAATGACCAAGAAAAGCTTCTTTTGCAGAGCAAGGCTTTAATGCTTCTCAGGAAAACTAGGTTGCCCCTAAAAAATGAGATTTTCAAAATTAACTGTTTGTTATGCCATTCTGAAGCATTGAATGGTGGTGTCTCCAGACAAAGAGAACAAAAGCAAAAAGTCACATAATGTTATCTGAATCATCCAAACATTTCACTTGCTAAACCAAATGAGAAGGACTGCTGGAAAAGGCTTTCTAAAAATGTAATTTTTATTTCCCACTAGCAGGAGGGGGAAGGGAAAAACCTAAAGACAAGTAATATCTTTCAAGCTGAAGATTCAATAGTTTTGCCCCAGAACCTGGAAGTGAAATTCCCTTCTACGAAGCAAACACACAAAAACTCCCAACAAACAAACAGAAAAGTAAACCTCAGCTAATGCTGAACTCCACTGCTTGTAACCTTTATAATCTGAGAAATGTTATTCCAGATAATCCAGATTTTTCAAAGAGGGGGATGAGGAGCAAAGTAGGAACTCAATAAATTAGTGAAAATATGAAATATTTTCTCAGTTTTTTTTAAATTTTTTTCTTAACAAGCTATATTTTTGGATATATATTTTTCTCACTTCTGTAGAAGAAAGCTTGCACAGCTTGCATAGATTTTTGTGCCTGTTTTTAATTTGTGCCTCTTGGATGAGGAGAATACATTTTTTGTCATGAGTGTTCCATATCGTTACCAGAGCCGTGGGATGATGTGAGACAAACCATGCCAGGGAACGATCTTTTCTTAAGAAGACAAAATAATACAAAAATTCAAAAGCTTAGCAGTGGCCACATTGACTGTACCTGTGTCAGAAATCAGTGTGCTACGTGACTAGCACCTTGGACAAAGCTGAAGGATTCAGACTCCTCTAAATTTTGGACATGCAGATGAGATTTGGCCCCGTGTAGGAGAGTTTTGGCATATCTCAGAAGCTACTCAGTGTCTTTCAGGATGATAAAATAATGGAATACTTTTGATTGGAAGTAACTGCAAAACTGTTGCCGTGTGCAGGGACATCTTCCACTATCCCAGGTTCCACTATCCCATCCAATCTGGCCTTGGACACTCCCAGGGATGTCACAGCTTCTCTGGCAACCTTTTCCAGGGACTCCCCACCCTCACAGGGAAGAATTTCTTCCCAATATCCCTGCCAACCCTGCCCTCTGCCAGTTTAAAGCCATTCCTCCTCATCCAGTCACTCCATGCCCTGTTCCCAAGTCTCTCTCCAGGGCTCTTGTGGCCCCTCCTGGAAAGTGCTCCAAGGTCTCCCTGGATCCTTCACTTTCTCTGTTGGATCTATTGACCCAACCAAGGTACCTCATGACTTATTTTCTTGTAGCTCTGCCTTTGTCCTCATGTTTTTCGGGTTTCTTTTCCTTATGCATTAAAAATTATTCAGAAATATTTGTGCACATGGAAATGAAAAACACATGTTGGGAAGCCACAGGGACATGACAACTCAGTCCTTTCATGTCACAAGTTCAATTTGTAAGCAATACAAAATCCTTGCAGGATTGTAGCACAGGTATTTTGCATTCATTTTGCTGGTGATTTATGTATTCCCCAGGGAACGCAAACCTCAGATAAACACCGAGCTAAATTTCTGTTGCAGAAATGAGTGCACTGTTGATTAAATGTTACAAAAGTCTAAAATAGCCACTCTGCAGATTTCTTGTTTCTTCCTTTCCCTCCTTTTCAGGTTCTCAGATTAAATTATATCTCTGCTGATGAGTAGGGCACAGCGGAGGGAAGAGAAAAACCTGTGTGGTGGAATTTTTAAGATCAGCACACTTGTTAGGGAAGTTATCATGAGAGAGCATGTATGCAAGCCAGAATATAATTTGCAGTCATTTATCAGAGCAGTGAGGTGTCTGACTCCACAGCCTCCTGGTTTACTTCTGCAAGGCTGCACAAGGCCTCGCTGGGGAAGGTGGCAAGCCTGTGATGACCACAGAAGCTGACAAGAGCATGTCTGAACCCCTGCAAAACCCTTGCTTGCAGCTGCAGTCATCACCTCTTCACTAGTGGGTTGTTGTCTTTTATGTTTTTTAATCTCTGCTGTTTACTGAAATGTAATTACCAAGCTATTAATTTTTCCCTTTAACCATTTATGATGCATCTGTGATAAAAGGTGAAAACTGGCTCTTTTCTTTTTTGCATATCAATGAGAATGGGGGAGAAGTATTATGTGGTGCATGATAAACCAAATACGTTTGGGGGTTTTAGAGGTAGTTAACAATGAAGATTGCTTCAGTGCCTGCATTTAGAAGAAAATTGCTAGGGTGTTTATCCCTCAGAGAGAGACCATTAGCATGAATATGAAAGAAAAAAGGCAGTTCTCTGAGTTAAGGAGTGCAACACTGAGGAATTTTTACTGGCATTGTGGAGAATTGATATAGTGATTTCATCCATATTTGGGGATGAATAAAAAGTAGGTATCATCTCCCAGGTGATGGACTGCATATTTTCATCACTGCATATGACAAACCACCTTGGGAAGAGGAGGATTAATAAAGTTAACAAAGGCACAGTTGCAGAAAACAGGCAAATATATTATCATGTGGAGGCAGGAGGGCAATTAGACTGGGAACTTCTTAGTGAAAAAATGCTGTATCTGGAGGGAGAGTCTGAGTGCCAGTGCAGGTTATTTAGTAGTTCCTCAGCAAGAAAGAATGGTCACTCAGTGATGTTATATTTTGTAGTCCTGAGTTATTTTATTGGAAGTTGCTCAAATCTGTCTTTTTCTCCACCTTATTTATTTCCCCTTACTTTCTTTTTTCTATCAGGCTGGTGTGGCTCAATCTTTCTGCATAAGTCACAATGTAGGACATGTGAATACAGAATAGTGAGTACATATAAAATGCTCTGTAGTTGAGGAAGGGGCAGTGAAATAGTCATCCATCAGTGCTCAGGATGCAAAGGAACACTGACACCTGTTTTTCAAGAGGCTTAATCCTGCATGATCTTTGACTGAGAGCAGTGCCAGATAGCATGGGAAGCAGCATCACAGCTGAAAAGAGAAGGGCAACCTGAATTTCTGAGTCCTCTTGTGGGAAACAACATGATTTCACTGATGGTGAGAATAGATCGAGTCTAACAATTATTTAAAGACAATAAAAAAATAACCTCACAAATCTATGATTTTCAGACAGGGTAAAAGCTTAACATACCAGTTCACAGCCTCAGACTCTTTTGGATGAAGATGAGAGCAATGTCATCCTGAATTATCCTGACTAAGTAATCCATATTAAGAAACTGCTATCTTTATTTTTAATTAATTTCTCTTTACATTCAGAACATTAGTTGTGCGTAAAGTCTCTTCTGTATTCAGAGATAAGCGATGTATTAACCAGTGGGAAGGAATCCATCTCTTTCCATGAGAATACAATACTTTTTAGAAAGAATTCTGAGGTCTAATGCAACATCATCTCTTTTCTGGGACTGAAGACCTGTTTCTGCAGTAAGCAGGTTGCTGCTGAAGAACAAAAGTATAGGGGAAATTAGGAGGGGGAAATAATTTTGAAAACTTTTCAGTCAAAATTTTGTGAAAATCAAGAATGTAAATCTAAGTTTGAATTTCATAATCAGTGCATGTCTAATTGTTTTTCTTAAGTTGCTGATCATCCATATAGTTGACACACCAAGCTTGGACTATCTTCTTGCCCATAGGCAAATGGGCAATTGAGGTCAATCACTCTACTCAGGTGAGCTACCCTGGAAAACCCCTAAGAATCAGCAGCTAAAAAGTAATGCTGTTATTTGTCACAGAAATGGATATCATACCTGTGTCTTCCAGAAAGAACACCTGTTATGAATATTCTCCTTCTTCTTCTGTTTCCCTTTCCAAGTAAATAAATTAGCTTAAACAGGTTGTCTTCTAAATTAAAGATTAATTTCAGTGCCCGTCTCAGCTTTATCCTTGTACATTCCCAGAGTTCAGAAAAGGTTACTGATTTTGTACAATGCAGAGTTTGTACTATTACCTTGGAAGGCTGTCAGATAAAGCTCAGAAAGCCATTTGTCTGCCAGGAACTCGGACTGAATCTTTTTTATCTTCGTACTTTTCCTCTCATCAGTGATGTGCATTTTGTCCCAGTACAAATTCACAGAAGGAAAGGGATATTGCTGTTTTACAACAGAAGCAAGAATTCTTTCCTGTAATTATAAGGCGTGAGACACTGACTGATCATTAATCAAGGGACTGATTATAATAATAATCCACTTCCACTGCAGGCTCATGGGCGAATTCTCATTCACACTAATCCTGTTTTGAACTGCTCCTGAATCATTACTAGAAGGGGCAAAAAGGGTTGTGAGGGCTGGGTTTGATCTACCACAGCAGTGTAGAGACTTGACGAGAAGAATCAATCTCTGTCCTCCAGTGTTTAAGCCAGAGCCCCTGCATTTTCTTTGGTCTGTCTCTGAGCTGTTACTCAGCTCCCTTCCTTCCTCCCAGTGATGTGGCAGATGGTTTAGGCTAGCACAGGTGGCTAAGTACCACCTGCTGCAAATTTTTCACTATCTTTTGCTATGTAACTCCTTTTGTTGTTGCTGTTGTCATTTGCAAAGTATGGCTGGAAATAAGAGAGGCAAGAAGTGCGTGTGAAGTGATGTTGATATCATGTTCTGTGCTTCTGGTTTTCTCCTGCGTCTTGCAGGGAACCTGTAGCTGGTGCAAGCAGGGCTCCTGCAAGCAAAGGCAGCAGGTTGGGAACTTTGGCTTCTGTGGTGGAAAAAGTGTACCTTTATTATCTCATAGTGTTACTCAACCCATGCTGGGTAACAGCATTTCCTACTGCTGAGTGCTGTGAAGGGAAAAATCCTCGACTGGCTTTAGGCATTAGATGCTACATTCTCTTGATCTTTTGAACCCCACTGGAAATGCAACAGCCTTGTAGAAGCTAAATGAAAAGTTTAAAATGAAGAGGAGGAGCAGCCTTATCATCCAAATGCATGGAGGATATGACTGGACAGGGCCTGGCTGATACTAGTGGACATCAGAGGCAAGGCTCTCTATTTAGGCTCTATAGAAGTAGTGAGAGAGGTACAAAATAAAAACACCCCTGGCACCTTAAACACTTCCTTGAGGATGGGTTGAGTTACTGCAGAGAGAGAGATTTGAAGATTAAATAAAGATATGATTCTAAATTTAAAATTCTGACTACCTCTTCAGGAGGCAGAAACCAGATGAAATAAGGCCTGTCCTTTGCATCTAGATTACTATTGGTATTACAATGTTTATAAGGTATAATATCCAGCTAACATCTTATCTGGATGTTTTCTTATTTGAAATGTAACTGCTGCAGGTTTCTTGCTGCTTGTTATTGCAAGTTTTTAAAAAGTGACTGGCTTTTATCCACTCCTCCCCTCACAGAAAATAAAACACTTAAAAGTCCATGAAAAACAGATAACTATCACAGCACTTCTCACCAGTGTACTTTCATTAGGTGAATCTGTTTCAAGAGGTAAAAGAAAAGCACATTTTAGACAAGCAGTGCCAGGTGGATGATATGTAATCCTGATGAAGTCAACTGTGATGCTTATGTGTGCAAAGAATTTACTAACAGAGAGATAAGGGAGGTTTGCACTTTGGCTTTAAAAAAAATTTTCTGCTAAAAAGTAATATTTAACCGTATTGGCAAAAAAATTTCCTGAGACAGAAGAAATTTTCAACTTACTTTTAATAAAAATTCTAAGTGAACAATGAAATTTCACATATTTTTTATTGTTTTAATTTTATCTTCTCTTACTATTTGAAGATTTTTTTTTCTCTCCGAGTTTCCTGTGTCCTTTTTGTTCATTTTATCCTTGTTTGTTCATTGTCATAGATGAACAATATCCTGCCTGTTTGCAGGAACACATCCCACCCCTTCAAGTGTTCACTATAAATATAAAAAAACCTCAGTTTATAATAAGAACAACCCCTGTGGTAATCAGGGAGACAGTTTTGATTAAGAACATCTGTTAGCAGATTCCCGGTTCTAAAGTCAAGCAGAACATAAGACAAGAAGATATAGAAAGTGACATCCTTCAAACTGTGAGGCTGGCCTCCCTGGGGAGGCTCTGACCTCTTCCAGAGATACAAGCCAAGATCATAAAAAAGAGAACAGACATCAAAATGTGTGGAGAGCGTGTGTAGTTTGAAAAACATGACACCTTTGCTTCGGAGGTGCCGCATCTTTAAATTTCTAAGCACCACACTTGTGAGGAGCGTGGGGTAGGATTGCACTTCCAAGCCGTGTTTACTGCTCAAACACATCACCACTAAATGAAAAAGAGGGGCAGGGATGGTGACCCTCTGCTCATTGCCTTGTGCATTTTTTTTTTTTGTTCTTCTCTTCTTTCCCTTTTATCCTTTTCGGGGATGACAAGGCCATTTCTTAGCTATGCAAAACATGGGCATCTGGGAGAAATGGCTTCACTTTAGAGCTCTGCTGGTGTAAAGTGGTGATGTGGGAGATGCTGCTTCTAAACAACTTCTCTTCTCAGTTGCATAAAAGATTTTCCAGCCCAGCACTGCTTCTCCAGCATTGTTCAGGAGGAAAGACGTAGGAAACAGTAAAGAAACAAACTAGCTTTGCTGAACTTTATTATACACAATCCTAGACTCTTTCAGTCAGCAAGGCAGGCCTGTTCTGTGCTGACCATGAGACCCAGACTTATGTTTGGTAACAACACAGACCAATCCTTCATAAAGATCTAGTGTGACTTTACTCTTCAATGACTTTGTTTCCTCTTCTGGACATGTTAAGATACTGATCTTATTTGGAAAAATATTCTGATCTCTAATAAAAGAAAACCCCAACATACAAATTCTACTCATATATCCATAACAATATGAATTTTTAAATTAATTAAAAATACTGTTCCTTACGAAAAATTTTCTCATTAAATGTGAGATAGAAGAGTGTGAATGAAGATGAAGGACAGAAAAGAGAATTTAGCCATTATTTCTTTGCTAAGTTATTTTCTTAAAAGCTGCTAGAAAAAGCAAGAATATCCAGGACCAAGAAATGTGGAGAGAGGAATACTCTCCCAAGGATAGCTATGGAAGTATTTCTTTTGCATGAATGGACTGGATTATGAAAGACAAAATGTTGCTAGAATTGAGAATTTTGAGAGATTAAAAGGCAATGAAACATGTTTCTACAAGTACACTGGCAATTCCACATAGATCATGAAAAATCTGGGGCTGCTGCCGGAACAAGTAAGTGTCCTAACGAGGAACATGGAGTGTACAAATACACTCAAGGCTTCCCCTCTCCCAGCCTTCAGAGGCAGGCTCTGCTCCCATGCCTCCCAGGAAAGTTTGAGGAAGAGAGAGAGTAAAGGAGGATAAATAAGGGAGAAGTGACTCAATCTCCAGTTGATTAGTAGGCAGTTCAGTACCACAGGATGAAGCACATCCAAGCATGTTGAGGAAGCTGCTCAATGTCATTGTGAGGCCATTCTGATACCCATGAAAAACCATGTCAGATGCCTGATCACTGAAAAAAGGCAAATGTGATGTCTCTAGAAGCAGCCTAACCATCAAGGGATGTTCTTGGCAATGTTCTTCAACAACAGCTAGAAATATATAATCTTATATGGATTAGTGGCTTTTTTTTATTTCTGTATTCAATTATATTGGAAAAATAAAAGGAAAAAATTCTGTTGCCTTCTTTCAACTTTTGAAAAAGTTTAGATTTTTTTCTATCCAAACTTGATGCTTGTTCTCAAGTATCACATCTCCTAAGAAGAATGATGATTTGGTTTCAAAAGAGTTTTTACCACACTTTTCAGTTAAGTCTTAGTCACAATACACAAGAGAGTACTCGAGACTGATGTCAAGCTGCAAAGTGCTGCAAGCATGACAAGTCTTCACTTTAATTTTCAGAATTTATTTCCTTTTTAGGGGGTGTGATTTCCTTCTGTCTTTTCCCTGCAGCATTTACTGACTTGGGAATGTTTTGTATTTTACCTTTATTGAGTAGAAATTTGTATCCAGTACTATTCCTGAATGATTTTTAAGAGTTTCCTTTTACAGCCAGAAAAAATTAAAGAAGATATTAGTGTGACAGATGCACAGCTTATTTCACAAGGGAACCAGACAAAATATAAAAAAATAAATACTGGAAGACCTGTAAAACCTTAGGCTTTGTCTCTATCTGCACCTGAAAATTCACGAAATCCAGGTCATCTTGGGTTTTTAGTTCTGCTTACTGTAGAGAAAGAAACGTGAAAAAAGTGGAATCTGGAGTAAGATTTGAACTTAAAAATTAACAAAGAGATGTAATTTCTTCTTAATCCTTTGTCTTTTATATATAATATGCATACAGATTTGCAAAGATTTTAGCATATTTATTGGTAATTAAATTTATTCTTTATCTTAGTATATATTATTATGTTGAGGTTCCTGGTTGAAAAAAAAAACAAACAAAAAACCAAAAACAAATCAACCACTTACTTTGAAATCAAAAAACAGACTTACTTAAGTTTGACCCTGGAGTCCTTGACTTTGTACTGAGCAATCATGCCAAGGGGAAAATCTGAGAAATGAATGTCAACATCAAAAAATTGGATTGGAAATCACTAGCTGAATTAACAACAGACAGCCAAGTCTATGTCCTCATTCCAGTTTGCAAAGAATACTTAATGCCTCTGAGAATGGATCATTGCAAACATGACATTGAAGTATTTTACCTGTTTTGTCTAATTTAGCAGCAATAATAACATGTCATAAAAAAAAAAATGCATAAGTAAACTCATTCCTATCCTGAAAGTCTTAACTATGCCCCAGCATGAACCAGAATGTGTAGGTAGATGATTCTGACTCAAAATTGTCAGTCCTAAAAGCTGAGAACTTTGTCCCTTTGGAATGATTCAGTGTGTGAAATTAGGAACCCAGGGCCTCCTGTCAGTCAGGGAAAGCCATTAAGCATCCCTGGGGAGTGATCCTGGGAGTACTCCAGAACATCACTTACTGTGAGTAACTTGAACAGCAATGTGTGACCTAATTCCTTCTTGGTTTGCCATAAATAGTTATAAATGAGTGTACAAAGTTCTGAGCACTTCCTAGAGGTGGATCACCTCACTTAAACAGCTCATTCTTTCTAAAAGGTTGTGCAGAGTTTTCATACAGTGGTACAGTAGTTGATTTATGAAATTTTTAATTCAAGGACACAGGTCATTGGTCTGGGCGTTAGGTTCCATGTGAAAACATGGATTTTTATCTATCAGCTCCACTCTGTTGTATAAACCCTCTAAAAAGAAATAGTAGGTTCAAAAAATAGATAATAAGATAACTAATGGTATAGCTATTTTCCAGCATCAGAAGCAGCTTGTAGACCATTATTGACATTGAATTGTTTACCACATTTTATAAGGACAGTTTATACAGCAGACTACAGCTGCACAGCCAGATAAATTCAGAAGCCTCATTCACAAATTTAACTTCACTGAAGGCTTCCATAGTCTGCTCAGTCTGAAGGAATCTGGGTATTCCTCCTGTAAAGGAGACTACACACCTAATAATGGTGTAGAATACTTCTAAGGGTCTGGTGCAAAGAGAAGAAAATGAGGGTCACATGGGATGAGGGCTGCAGTGAGATCTTTGTTCTGGTGTATAAGCTTGGGGTCTGAGGGCAGAAAATGGATTAAATGACTGTGTTCAGTCATTAACACTCCCTTCTCTCAACTTGGAGACTTTGAATGTGATGTAGAGTTTTGTATTGCACCATTTATTAATCTAGTAGCTATCTAATGTAGGCTGCTGGAAAAGACCTGGGAACACTGTTCAGTATCTTGTTCAAAACCAGAGTGCTTCCTTCTTCAGTGTTCTGCTGCCCCACTGCTGGCACATCCAGTTTCCAGAGGATGGGCTATGTCATGACCTGACCCACTATGTCTTGTAGCTTGGTAGTTAATAAACTCTCCTGGGGTGCCATGGGGTGATAATTCAGAGATTTTCAAATTCTGAGTAAGTCTCAAACCAGAATCCTACCCTTAAATTGCTTATTGGTCTGCCATTTTGAAGCTTACTGGAATGAACTTTTTCCTGCAGCAGGTGAAAAGTTTTGAATGATATATACAGCCCTCGGGTAAAAGATACATCATAAATAAATGATAATGGTCAACATGAAACTCTATTCACAGGAAGTATTGTCAATCAACATGAGCAACTATTGAGAGAGATTTAAGGCTGAGACTTTTACAAGAGCATAAGAAATCCATTTCCCTTCAATTTTCAGCAAGGGCTGAGGGTATATATATGTAAACTAAACTATTTTAAAAAAAACTGTAGCCTAAATTCTCAATAGAGTAAAAAATGCAGGATTTTATGCAGCATCCTGCTGCTCATAGAAATGGTCCAATGTTGATATGTGTACTCCTTTTTTATCAGACCTTTCTGCATCTTAATATCTCTGGAGAACTGATTCTGTCAGGAGGATTCTGATCCTGACCGACTGTTGCCATGGTATTGGGTTATTCTGGGCTGTGATCAAGAAAAGCAAACAAACTTGAGAAAGAAACTGGATTTGAAACATATTCTCAAGCCACAGTGCCTGAGACTAGTTTCTGAAATCTAAATCTTGATTTTTTTGGTACAATGCAGCAGTTATTAAAAGCTTCTGAAAAAAAACATACCAGTAACAAGAAGCATTGCTCCAGCAATAAACATATACATAAAACGAGAAAAATACAGGAGATAATGAGGCTGGTTCTTGCACTGTTTGAAATTGTTCCTTCTCATTTAATGACATTATCCCACACTGAAGTGAAGCCTCCATCTTTTCTGAGACACTTTGAAAAAGCAGAACTTTTTGCAGATTGGATCTGTTTTGTTAGGCACTGCTCCACACCTGGTGGCAACCAATGAGTGTCTTTTTGATATTACTGAGCTTTTTTATTGAGTCCACAATAAGGAATTTGTACCTGTCTCAAATTCCTAGATAGCAATATAGCTTCTTTTACACCTGTTCATATTCATTCAGATGTAAATCATCTTTTTGTACTAACAGCACTGAAGAAGTTTCTGATAATACATGACACAGTATTTTCTGTATGTAGGCAGTTGAATAATATGCTCATATTCTTAGAGGACAGAGTTCCCCTGATGGGAAAAAAAAATAAAATAGTCCTAAAAGAAATTCTTATTATTGGGTTTGGTGAACCCAGAATGATGCACAAATTTCAGCAAGCAGTATTTACAAGGGTAAAACAAACAATGTGAATTTATGTAAGGAACCGGGGAAGTTTTCTGCAAGTTTGTTATTTACAGATGGATAATTTTGTTTGCCAGATTACTGAGAGTGTTCTTCCTATTCTGCAGGCAGAATTCACAGCCATGAGGGACCAGTACATGCGAGGTGGAGAAGGCTTCATTATCTGCTATTCCATCACAGACCGACAATCCTTTCAAGAAGCAGCTGAGTTTAAGGAACTCATTTATCGTGTCCGGCACACTTATGACATCCCTGTGGTTCTGGTGGGAAACAAAATAGACCTTGAGGAGTTCAGACAGGTAAGTGACTTCTCTGCTGGTTTTGGCTTGGTTTTCCTTGGCTGCCTCAGGGGTTTCTGCAGCATATGTTGTACTGTGCTACTGAGAATTATTAGCACAAGAAGATGTTTAATCAAAGAGCGACAAACTTGTAATGAATTAAAGTCTTTGTAGTGCTTTTCATTCATATGTTGGGGAATTTCAAGTAGCCTTGGCAAACCACATCTAAACCTCCTCTGGTTTTATTTGAAAAACTTTGACTACCATTGTCGAAAGATTTATATATATTCATATATATAAATATATCTATATTTTCAACATAGAAAGTTCTTCAATCAGGATCTTGTGGGAAAAAACTTTGGGTTTCTTCAATGTTTCCAGCCATTGAACAGAGATTTGTTTTTTTCCCCAAACATATTAGATTTGATCAAAAGTTTTTCAACCTCAGCTTTAGGAAAAAAAAAAAAAAAAAAAAGGTGAAAAAAAAAGAAATATAAATGAGACTACATTTGCCTGAATATCCAGTGACTGTGCAGTCAGTGTTCAGGTAAAATGGGGCCTTGTAAGACTTGAATTCACTTCGATTTTAATACCAGGTTTAAGCTACTACCACCCATAGAGCAACAGATTTCTTTGACTACAAGATCAACAACTGTGGCTCTCTCAATGTCTTTAACAACCTTTGCTCTCTCTTTTCCTTTTTCTCCCCCCTTACTTTTTATTGTTTGTACTGGTGAACTAGAGAGAGATATCACATTAGAATGGCTTGATTGTGACCTGGTATTGAACAGAAAATATGCATAATCTGCAACTAAACTGCTTTCAAATATCTGACTTCTGCACAGACACATGTAACACTTAAATAAAATATTGGGTTTTGGTTCATTAGCATCTGTGCTCACACAATCCTATCTACTCTTTTCCACTTATCCTGTTACTCTTCTTCCCATTTCGTTGTCTTCTTTATTCTACCTGAAGAAAAAACAAGACAACATTAAGCCTGCAATTAGTCTTAAGGATCTGATTATGTCCATTTAAAACTACTCATCTGTTTTCCAAATCATTGGCTTCCTCCCCAGATCAGGCTGTGACAAAACCCAAATGGTGACAATCCAGCTCTAACAGGGGTTTAAAACATGGGGCTTCAAACATGAGTGCCACATACTTATACACCAGAAGGGGAGGGATGTGGGTCTGGGGAAGGATGTGGATTCAGTTGTTCTGCTGAGAGAACTCGACATTCACTTCATCCCAAAGCAGGATACAATTGATTACCTACAGTTACCCCTAGATGAAGTTTCAGCAAATGCTCTATTTCCTAACTGGTACACAGACTCTCCTTCACCGACCTTTAGCACAATCTATTTCTGACCTTTCCTGTAGCATTGTGTTCAGGTGGTAAGGTGATGCTACGTTCCCAAAAACTCCTCCATGAACACACAGTCACAAACATGCCACAGACAGCTGGCTAATGGGAGAAGAGTCAGGAGGGGTCATTGCACAGAGTTCCAGTGGGGGTTTATCAGATCCACATGACTGAAGGGGTCCAGGGACAAAGATGAAAATCAGCTGAGGGTCTGGGTTTAAGTACAGGGAAGGAGGGGACAGATCTGAGGTCAGGGTCCAATGGGTACGAAGGGAAATGGTGTGAAGGCGGGGCAAGGGGAGGCAGGGACCAATGGGATAAGCTGGGCGGAGTCCTGCACCACATGAGGACCAATGGGTGTGCGGGGAACAGAGAACATTCTGGGGGAACAACCATAGAAGGGTAACAATGTGGGCCAACGGGCCAATGAAGGATACAAAACTGGGGTATATCAACATATAACTGCAAAGGACTGTGGGGAGAGGCCTTTTGTCACCCTGAACTAATGTTACTCTGACTACTCAGTGTCCTTCTTTCTAGGGTATGGACTTTGTTGTTTTTCTGGCAGGCCCCTGAGCCTCCATACTTACCTTTTGTTGAACTTCTATATTTTTATCACTGTCAACTAAAAATGTATGCCTGGTTTAAATACTTTTACGTGCTCTTTGGTGATCCTTTCTGGTCTCACAAAGAGGAAAATTACTGTGAATGAATGTTTTGGATTGGATTTCACCTACAGCATTTGAGATTAAGGAGCATGGGGAGGCTCTTGGGAAGAATATAAAAAATTAAGTCTGTGAGATGTGATAAACACACTAAAGCTCTTCTATGAAGTCATCACTGGTGATCATGCCTGAATATGTGAGCAAGGAAATTCTAAATTGTACTTCTATAATTTTAAAAGTTATCAGTTAAACAGAATTTAGGCCTTCAGAATGTTTTCCTCCCTAAGCCTTCTATAAATGCCAACAGATTTGGCAGTGTGAGAGGGGTTTTCTCAAATATTCTGCAATCCAGACTTTGACCCTTAAGTCAAAGACTAGTAACGTAGTGCAACGCAGATCTGCTCCTTTAAATAAAGTTTTTGAATATGACTACGTCTCCATAAGCAAGTAGTATGAGCCAACAGTAGAGAAAAACAACCGGGTTTGGAGTACATATTTTGGGATACTGTTTTTAAATTTTAATTATCTCTACTCCATGACTGTTTGCAAAATTAGTTGGTGCTGAGGTGTAAGTTGCACTTCCAGAATGTATCTTCACTTAAATTACGTACATTTCAGATTCCACTCCACAATTTGAAGCCAATCATGGTTAAGTCGGGGTGCTGAGCAGGTACTGCTCAGAGTACCCTCCTGGCCAAAACTGAAGCCCAAGTGTGTGGGAGGACATTTCTGTGTCCAGCTTTAAGCACATATTAATGTTATATGTATGTATATGTGTATATCCTCATATATATACCTATATGTATGTATACATTGTATCTATATATATATATGTATATCTTCAGTGTTTCATTATTTCAGAACTGGGACATGAGGCTGTGCTCTGTTTGTGTTTAACACTGAAATAAATTTTATCTATGCTTACTTGTGAGGTTAAGCAATATCTAAATAACTGGATGAGCTCTGGGAAGGTAGATTGAAAGGGATCTTTTCAAGGTCATGCACTGTCATTACAGCTTCATTAAAAGCATTTGGATGGTGGAGAGTGACAGCCAACTAACTCTGGAGTGACAGGCAGCAATGAGCTGGTGATGTAGGGCATTAACATATCAATGAACAAACAGGGAGGTACACAAGAACACCAAATTCAAACAGCTGAAAAATAGTAGGTGTCAGAATGCAATCAGCCAGATTGGAATTTCACCAGGGCACCAGGGCTAATATTGTTGCTTTGTTTAATGACATTTTTCTCCTAAGAATTTCATTAAAACAACTGTAATGTTATTCGTATTATTTCAGGACATAGCATTAAGCTCAACATTTCTGGACAACATTTCCATTTAATGACAATTCTGTAACAATCAGACAGGCTGTAGTGGCTTGGCCAGACAAAGCTGTTGTTTGAAATATGAATCCCTATGCAGTACAGTTAATGATATATGCTGCTTTCCTCAAATCTATCAACAGAACTACAAGAACAAAACCAATCTGCAATTATAATTGTGGCTTAAGAGAAACACTGATGAAAAACAAAAACAATGGATTTATTATTTTTAAATGATATTTTAATTTTATGATGGCTTCAGTGAAATTATAGTCCTTATGTGTGCCTGTGATTTTTAATGTCCTAAGAAATGGGTTTGTCTGTACTTCTTAAAACAAGTTTTAGTTATATTCACTAGTCTAAAGAATAAAAGCTTTCAATTTTCTCTGAAGAATATGGGAAAAATTGTGCAAAAACTGGATGGAAAACAGAGTAAATAATTATCTTGATAGATATATGTGGTGCAAAGGCACCCTCCATCCCCCACTGAATAGGCATTCACAGAATCATGGAATGGTTTTTATTGGAAGGGACTTTAAAGCTCATCTCATTCCAACCCCTCTGCCATGGGCAGGAACACCTTCCACTAGACCAGGTTGCTCCAAGTCCCATCTAACCTGGGCCAGAATATTTTTGTGTCCATTTTCTGATTTTTCAGCCACTGCTCTAAGAAACATTTAAGTATTATATGTATTATATTCCATAGCTACTTGATAGAAAAAATACGGAAGAAAATGATTAGGTAACATTTTCATTTCAATGTTTTCAAACAGCAAAGTCATTAGATCAGTAAATATATGCTTGTATGTCTTTAATTATCATCAGATTTTCAGAAACATGTAGGACCAGCTGTTTAAAAATGCTGATAATTTCACTTTAGGTAAACCTTGTCATTTTACTCCAGATGAACACCTGATTCTTACTGTTTAAAGCATGTGTAACAGATAAATAACTAATTAGAGCATATTCATCGTTAAAAAATGCATTAAAGCTATTCAAGCTCATGCCATACTAACATTTAATTACAGCTTTATATAAAAATATTTAATAGTTAGGACCTGTGGCATTACTGAAAGGTCATTTAGAAAATATAGAAAAACCTTTACCTACTAATCACTGCAAAATATTAATTACCTGGAGCAATTCAGAGGGGAACTAAGCTCCTTTGAATAATGTGCTGTACATCTGAGCTGTAAAAACATTCTTTCTAGAAGTATTTATGAACTTTAAACAGAACCCCTCTGGAAATTCTACCCATACAGAAATATCACAGCCTTCATGGAGAAGTTTTTCCTGCATATGTTTTTTTCCCAGAGGAATCAGCTGTAGGCTCAGTTGAGTCCATGGATAATATGTTGATGTCCATTTAGTCTGAAGTTAGGAGGCCAGCTCATGTTTTTTTTCCAGCTCCTGGCCTCTCTGGGAAGCCTGTCATCAAAGCTGTTAGTTTTGCCTGTACAGTCTTGCTCCTGAGAAGCATTAAGCAGTGTTTACCCTTCCACCCATGAGCTGCCTTACTGGCTTCAAGCAAAAATCTGAGAGGACCAGTGCCTTTGAAAGCATTTCCCTCCACAACCCTCTCCTGTTGTAGGAAATAAGAAATCAACATGAAATCTGCCTTTTTCATCCAGGACTGTGGTAGAACAGTATTAGTAGAACAAGGGGAAGTCTGTTCAAAATGAAAGACAGTAGGTTTAGATCAGATGTTAGGAAGAAATTCTTGGCTGTGAAGGTGGGCAGGCCCTGGCACAGGGTGCCCAGAGCATCAGGAGCTACCCCTGGATCCCTGGAAATGTCCAGTGCCAGGCTGGATGGGGCTTGGAGCAACCTGGGACAGTGGAAGGTGTCCCTGCCCATGGCAGGGGGTGGAACATGATGGTCTTTAAGGTCCCTTCCAACCCAAACCATTCTGAGATTCTGTGATTGATTCCATGATTTAACACAGGGCAATATATTACTCGGAGTGCAAATATATTACGGATGTTCCGTTGTATATTTTTTCCCCAAGGTTTTATTACAACAGAAAATAATTCTCAAACCAGGATTACAGTAAGTTTTCATGATCAGAACCAGCTGAATATTCTCATTTCAATGAGATCTGCATTTTGCTCAAGTTAAGCCGACTGGTTATCAGACAATGTGTCAACTTTTAGATTTTCATTTTGGCAGTTGCGCTATTTTCATGCTTCTCGAACGTTGAAATATAAGTTGAGTCTGAGACAGATAAAGTTTTTGTTTTGTTTTGTTTTGCTTTGGTTTTGTTTAGCTTCATTTTCTTAAAAACTTGTTTGGGTTTGTTTCCTCCTGTGTGAGTAACTTTTTTGGTATAGACATACCAAAAATTGTCAGTCTGTACCTTCTGGTGCCTGGTTGAGACAATACTTCAACAATATGATATTATATTTGACTTTTATTTTTCTGTCCATGACTATGAAGCACTGTTTACTAGATGCTTCCTTACTCATATTGTGAATCATGAAACTGCAGTGTTACCCATTTCTTATGTTAGCATCAGGCTGAATTCTGTTGCTTTTGGGATTAAAACTACTTTTCAAAGTAGTTTGTAACTGTACTTTAACTCCAGAAGTTCTTCTTTCTTTTGAAAACATTAAATGTAAGGTAGGTAGGTAATAGTGTCTGTACTGAAGAAAGACTCTTGTTTCCCATTATTCAATGCCCTGCAAAAAGAATTAAAGGTTTCAATTTTCCTTCTAAACTTGAACTACAAGTCAAGGGAGATGCATTTACTGATGCTTGTTGACAAAGAATGGTATACATTTGTGTTAATTACAGACATTGTGAATGGTGAAATTAAATGACTTGGACAGACTCTCTATAAAATTTATGCAGAAACTAGGATTTATCACATGTCATGGAAGTGTCTTATGAAATGAGATGTATCTGCCTGGGAAGAAGTCTGTCTTGCTGCTGACAGCAGAGGGAGGCTCAGACAGCCACCTTCTTTGCCTTTTTGCAGTGGTGTTTTGGTGAGATGAAAACTTATAAAATTGTTTCCGACATCTCAGTTTAGAATCCAAATATCCAAATATTACTGATTCATGCTGTTATTGCTTCTGCTAACTACAGACTGTATTTCTGAACCAAGCACTCATCTTTTCTTTGATTTTTAAATAAACAAAATCCTGAACAATAACTACAAAATAATAAAGCAAATTTAATGGAAAAAATCCGGAGGAGAATATGGCATAGAAGAGCAAGTTCTTCCAAATTGTGTCATGTCCAGAAAAAGGGAGCAGGGAAGGGTCTGGAGCACAGGTCTGATGAGGAATGGCTGAGGGAGCTGGGAAAGGGGCTCAGCCTGGAGAAAAGGAGGCTCAGGGGGCCCTTGTGGCTCTGCACAAGTCCCTGGCAGGAGGGGACAGCCGGGGGGGTCGGGCTGTGCTGCCAGGGAACAGGGACAGGAGGAGAGGGAACGGCCTCAGGCTGGGCCAGGGCAGGGACAGGCTGCAGGGAAAGATTTCTTCATGGAAAGGGTATTCCAGCCCTGGCACAGCTGCCCAGGGCTGTGGTGGAGTCCCCATCCCTTGAGGGATTTAAAAGCTGTGTGGATTTGGTACCTGGGACATGGGTCAGTAGTGGCCTTGGCACTTCTGGGGGAATGATTTGACTTGATGGCCTTAGAGGGCTTTTCCAGACACAGTGATTCTAGCATTCTAATTTTAATTTTTATTGAATTTTTAATTAATTCTTTCATCCATTTTGATTCCATTTGATTGTTCATTTCCCATGGATATTCATGTAGTTCCATTTTCCATCAGTGTCTTACGGAAATGAATTACATTTGTAAGGAGTTGCCGTCATCAGTTACACACACTTGCCTACATATTTCCTTCTCACGTGGTATCACATTATATCCTTTGTTTGATCTTCAAAGTCTGTACAATATAAGCCATTTTTGCTGTTTTGATGGTGCTATTACAGTTGTCTGAATATTTGGAATTAAACTACTGAAGTTGTCATGGTGTTTTATTGTCCTTGAAAACTGTCAGACCTTTAAATAATCACTTTCTTGCTTTATCAAAATGCATATCTGGATTCTATCATGTTCTTCCATGACTCTAACTTCTATTTACTTTTGACTAATTTTGATTTTTCAACATTTCTTTTGCATTGGTCATTGTCCTTAGAAGTCTTTCTCTTATAGTTTTTATAAAAAAATCTTTATAGTGTTTTTCCTTCCAAGAAAGAAAGAAAGAAGATAAAAAAAGAAAAAGAAAGAGGAAAAAGGAAAAAGGAAAAGGAAAAGGAAAAGAAAAAAAAAGAAAAAGGAAAGAGAAAGAGAAAGAGAAAGAGAAAGAGAAAGAGAAAGAGAAAGAGAAAGAGAAAGAGAAAGAGAAAGAGAAAGAGAAAGAGAAAAAGGGTATGTGGTTTTTCATGCTAATGCAATTGTAGTAGAAAATTTGGCAGCTGCAGTCTTTTGGAAGGAAATTCTATGATTATCAACAGTCTTTAGCATATATTCATTTATAGAGATTTTGCCTCCTTATTACAACGCTTTCATGTTTCCACAACTCTCCCCAAACCACGGCCTCAGATTATCCAGGCTGCAGTAAATGCTATCAGACACACAGACAATTGTAATGAAACTGTTGGCTCATTTCTCAAGTTATAATTGTGTTAACCTCTAGTGAACCACCAAGTCCTGTAATTCCTTCACCATGGTGCAGGAAGACATTTGAAGGGGATTAAGATGCAGATAACAAGGTGCTCTGTAGGAGAGGAAACAACAGCAAAACAGTAGCTGCACTGCAGATAATAAAATGTTTATCGTGTAGAACCTGAATATTCAGAGATGAAAACAAAGACAGCTAATTGCTTGTAGCTGAAGCAGGACAAAGCATGACGTGTAGCCAGGGGTATACACAGGGGAGCGCGATGCAAGGTCACTTCACTGCTAGGGATATTAAACAGCAGCACAATTTATATTGTTTTGAAAGACTCCCAGTTCTTTTTATCTCTACCTGCTTTAACTTCACCATCCACCTCAGAGATTTTTGTTCTCCCCATGTACTGAATCCTGACTTGGCATGACTTCAGTTGGAGAACACCTTGGAGGAGAGTTGTGAAGGTACAGAGAGGGTCTCCCACCTCTTGCCTTTTTGATAGAGGTTGCTCCTCAAGGTGAACTTGTGCTGAGATTTGTCTGCTTGTCCCAAAAATTAACTCAGATTGTGTCTTGTGAAGGTTTTCAGATGACAGTCATGCCAGCAGGATCTGTGTTACTAAAGCAAGTAGGTCATGATATAAAACTTCCGCACAAAACACCTGCAGGGTTGGAGGAGTGTAGGTCTTGATTGCAAGTGCAGCTTTCCTTAGAATCCCTCGGAGAGAAAGATGTTGGTTACACAATGACCACAAGGGGAAGTACAGCTTTCAAGGGAAAACAAAGTGGCATAATTTTTTGGGTGGCTAGTGTTCAGTCAGAAGCCTATACAAATGCCTGTGCTGGATATTTGTTGTGGTTTAACTCTGGCCAGCAACTAAGTACCATGCAGCCACTCACTCATTCCTCTCTGCTCCTGGTGTTGAGGAAAATTTAAAAGCAAACAAATATAAGTAAGCATTTTAATACTTTAAACAAAATAAAATTATTTAAAAAAATATATATTAACGATGCTAATAATAAATGAAAAAGAGAGAGAGGAAGGGACAAAGCCCAAGAGAAGGAGTGATGCTCAACACCCACTTACCAATGTCCAGTGTGTCCCCTAACAGAAATAGGCAGCTCCTGGCCAAATCTCCCCAGTTTATATCCTGGGCATGACATTCTGTGGTATGGAGTATCCCTTTGCCCAGTTTGGGGCGGTTCTCCTGGCCCTGGCTTTTGTACACCTGCTCATGGCAGAACATGGGACATTGAAAAGTCCTTGCCTGGATTGAGCACTGCTGAGCAATAATTAAAATTTCACAGTGTTGTCAGCATTATTCTCATTCTAGATCCAAAACACAGCACTGTACCAGCTACCAAAATGATTACCCTGGATGAGACCAGGACAAAAGAAAATTTTAGAGAAATCCCTGAAGGACTTTCATAGTTCATTTTTCACCAGCATAGCAAGGTGTAAGGAAAGAGCTGTGTATGCTCTCACTCCACTTCTTTCCCTGCTCCAGGGCTGAGTGCAAAATGCCATTTTGTTAATTTTCCCATGTATTTGCTGAAGTCCTCATTTCCATGTGAATCTTGAGCACTGTGTACAACCTGTTGTTGACACACAGAAGGAAGAGTCAGGAGCACACCACAGCAGGCACTGCTGACTGGGGCACAGTTCTGCCCCTCCAACTTCCATGCCAGAAACAACACCACCTCAGGCTTTATCCTGTCATTTTCCCTACAGGGACACACGTGTAAAAGAGGATGCAATGGGCAGGTATCTCCTTACATACTTATTGCTTTTTTTACATCAGCAAAATCAAGATTTCAGCCCAACACTTACATGTTATTTACTACAGCTCCAGTTCAGGAAACTGTTTCAGCATACACTTAATTAGGGTGGAACTAATGCAACGTTTTTTTTACAATTTAATCTCACACTTGAGCATAGATGATGTTTTGTGAGTGAGACAGTAAAGAGCAACTTCATAAAAATAAAAGTACCTTTGCAAAATAGCATATTAAAACAGGCAGCCACATTTGCAGAGTGAGTTGTTTGTACAAAAATGTGAATTTTCAGGATAGCTTCCTATGTGTTTTTTGCAGTAGGAGGTCAAACTACTTGAAAGTAGAAACTTAGCCAGAATTTAATTACAGCTCATTATGGTGTTATTAATAATAAGAGCATGACCTAGCATTTAAAGAAATGAAGATTAATCAGTTTAGTCATCTTTGATTTTTTAAGATTTGCTTGTGTTCTCATCTTAATGACTCACATTTTTTTTTTCCCAGATGAGTTAGGAAGTTAGAGAGATTTGGTTTTAATCATATCTAACAGCTTGCCTAATAATAGCAACATTAGCTTTACACAGTTTAAGATGTTTAAGTTGTGCAGTCATGAAAATAAAAAGAAAAAAAAAAAGTCCCTTATCCTGCCTCCCTCCCAAAAACACAGTACAAAAAAGTAAATGAAGGGGAAAACATACTTGATCTAGAGGTATGTTATGGTAAAATCCAAACTTTACTATTTAAAATCTATGTAAATGGCAGCTGCAAAACCTCTGAGTAAATTATTTTATATAGCACTGCTATTTCAAGAAGATCCAGGAAATAACATATTTTAAAATTACATTGAAGCACATTATTGCACTTGAAACTCAAGATGTTAAATGTCTACAAAGGATCAAAATAAGAGTTTCAGTGTTAGTCATTTACATTACTAATCAGATAGTTTTGCTCCTCAGAACCCCAAAGACTTTCTGAGAGTTAGGGTATGGTGTGATGTTTATTTGAAATTTATCTGTATTGTGTTTGGTATAGTTTAGTGTCTTCATCCACCTTCTCCTGATCAGTGTTGTTTCTTAAAGAAAAAAAGGATGGACTTTGCTTCTACCTTTACTGTATTTGTTTCCTCTGTCACTCAGGAAATGTTCTTTCTCTCTGTTTCCATCTATGTCACTTTTCCCACGGACTACAATTTGAAAATTTTAATAAGGGGAAGAATATGTCTTGTCAATTATTTTTAGTCATTTGGTAATAGCACTGACACGAATATGCACGGTTTTCTGTGTGCTTGTGTCTGCATGTTTTAAAACTGTAATAACCAACATTGTGCTCAGTACAGGATATTCATCAGCACCACAGGCCACCCCTGGGGTATTCCTGTCATAAATAGTTAGACACTGAAATTCTGAATTCACATTACATTTTTTCTGAAGTGATGGGGAACACAGTGTCTTTACATTTAATGGTGATTTTCATTAGCAAAACCATGGGATAACTCTTCCATTCTTTTCCTAGATGTGGCTAATATAAGATCTTTGTTAAGAAAAAAAACCAAAACCAAAACCAAAAAACAAAACAAAAACCAAAAAAAACACAAAGAAGTAAAATTTGCCTTGGTACCCTAGATTCCATTAATTTCTACATCTTAAAGTTTCTTGGATTTTAAAACCTGAGGAAGCTTGATGTGGTTGTTTTGTTGGGTTTCCACCCAGCCTTCTTTAAAATCAGAGTGATATTATTCCAGATGTGCTTATTCTGGGGTTACTTAAACTACAGACCAAACCTCCTGACCTTCCCATCATTGTCTGAAACCTTCCCAGCAACTAATTTAAACCTGACACCAGCTACTGTCATAGAGTCCTGGAATATTCTCCACTGAAGGCATACTCCTGGATTGTTCTGGGTGCAGGTAGTCAGGCTGAGAGGGATGTTCAAATCCTCAGAATTATTCAGGCATTTTCAGTTCTGAACTGGGGCAGGAATGTGGGTGCCAGGTGGCATTCCTCTGATCTCTTTTGCTCTCTTTTTCAACATATTGTATGAAGAAAACTGTGTGGATTTGTTCCATTTAATTAAGAAAAGAGTTTTTATTAATCAGTTATTTGTTAGAGGTCAGGAGGAGATGGAAGATGTTTGTGTCTTTTGTGTAGTCAAAGAAGGAGATAGAAGGAGGGTGAAAGAGGAAGTAGAGATGATTTATGCCTTCCTTGGAGTAAAATACACCTTGATCACTCTCCAGACCTGTGACCTCTGACTTGAATTGGGGTACAGATCCATGTAGCTCATTTCCCAGTGCAACCCACTGAGGAAATGCTGCTCATGGAGAGGTCCTATTCCCTTTAAACCCCATTTTCTTTCCCATCTGAAGTTAATGAAATCATTTCACTGGTGACTGCCTGTGACTACAAGATGACTGGTGATGGCAGGTAACCTTTTCAAGATTATAATGCTCTCATAGCCAGCAGGAGGTTAGAACTTAAGAATGGTTTGATTTGATTTTGAGGATCTTCAGTGCTGAGAATCCCTGAGATCTACCAGGAAACAAACAATCAATCAAACAAACAAATTCCTACCAAACCACAAAAAACCAGTAAACAAACCAAACCAAACCAAAATAAAATGAAACAAAATAAAAAAAAAAAAAAATCCAAAACTGACAAACAAAGAAAAGAATGGTAGAGTTAAAGAGATCATAGATGTATCAGCAACACTTGGTGATCAGTGACACCAAAACCTGAAAGTCCTTTGGGAAATGTCAGCACTTCAGACATGGTGATGTCCACAAAAAATTCTTGAGTTCCCAGGTGTAATATAAGAATTTTAAAGGATTTAATACTCCTGTATTTTGAGACAGAGAGTATTTTGCTGTCTGATGTCTTTGCTCTTGATAGGGTTTTAACCTTATTTGATAATTATTTGTAGAGAGAAAGAAGTCAGGTGTGGGAGTAGTTCATAGGTAGCAGTTCGTTAATTACTGCTTCTCCTTGTTTAAAGCATAGACCTCAGTCCTTTGTGTTTTATTAGGAGGGAATTTTGTGTAAGATAGTTTTGTGTAAGGAAAATTCCTAGATTAAAAATCTCCATTGAACTTATTAAGTTTTGGGGAAGAATTTTATTGTTGTCAGTGTTATTTGTTATTCACTCACTGTAGAATCTGGAGCACAAAGCTCCAGATAGGATATAGTGGTAAAAGTGCCTTTTTACTCTATTCTGGAAATCTTTCCCAACATTCTTATTAACAGTAATAAACAAATTCACATTAATAATAACTGAATTGTTCTTCATGCCCAAATATGCCTATCTAACACACAATTACTTTTTCAGAGCTTGCTGGAGAATCTCTCACTGTTTGTACCATTGTTCTGTGAACAGAAAGACTGACATATTTTCCACTGCCATCAACCTGGCAACTTTTATTTCATTTAAATTTAACTCACACACAAAATACTGCTTTGACTAATTTTAAAACCCTATCATATAAAAAATAATTTTATATTTATCCCAATTGCCTGACATTTTCAATATGGAGCGTCTGTAAAAGAGAAATTGGTTTTTATGGAGCACAGGTAAAAAGGCCATGAGGGAAACTGAAGATAATTAATGAAAAAAACCCTCATAAAAAACAGTGGAATAGTTCCAATGGGAATCTGCTTCATTCTGCTTGTGCAATAAAGGTAAGGCTTGTTGTTATGCAAAAATTACACAGTAGTGAAGAAATCTTTATTTTTGTAATCAGCAAATTCCTTAAATTTGTAACAAGATAGTCTGCTTTTCTTCAGAAGTGTGCTTCACTGGAGCAAGATAGTATTGGAATGGTTGCTCTCCTTTTAAAATTAAAAATATGAAAAACCGGCAAAATTTCATCTTAATATTTCCTGTTTCATTATTGAAATCTTCAGCAAAAAATACTTCTGTAAAAAAAAAAAAAGTGATATTTACAGAAAATTAGCACAATGCAAAGAAAAAAAATGTAATGGAAAAAAACTACCATGCTACCTGAAATTAAGTAATGAGCTGTTACTCAGAAGCTCCATGAGGCCATTATCCACTAAAATGTATTAATCTTTCAGTTTCTTTAACGCATGGATTTATTTGTCTATGTAGTGATTGAAAATAGATAATTTAGGTTATCTCCACTTTTCTATAGTGATGGAAGTATCAACAGTGCCTATATTATATCCTTTTTCCTCCTGTGTATGCTTCTCATTGAAATTCTACAGTCAGAGAAAAGTCAGACCTTAATGTTCTGCCTTTACCTGCTTCAATATCTGCAATATCTTCAACATCAATATCAAGGTTTTATCTTGATGAATAATGCACCCAAATGACAGGATTTTGTGGTACTATATTCTGAACAATCATAGGAAAAACTGAGAATTCTGAGGTGACTTTGAATGACAGAAATATGGGTACTTAATACTAAAAAATGGTGAAATGAAATTAAGTTTTGTTCATTATTTATACCAGGGTAGGAGTTGTTGGTATAGAAGATCTGCTGTCAGAGCATAAGTTTCCCAAAATTTGGAATTAGGCCTTTAGGTTTGAGGGTTCTTTAATAGGCTCTCTAAATTCAATACTTGGGCAGCTTATAAAAATGTTAGAAAGGAGAGGTTTTAGAACTAACTGATAATATATCTGGTAACAAATCATCAGGAACAGATGGTATTCACCCAAGAGTTCCAAAAGAGTTCAAGTCTAAAATTGCTGAACTATTAACTGTGCTTAAAATGGAATTATCAACAGGGAAGATGGCACGTACAGAACTGTCCAGGGAGCTGCAGACCAGTAAATCTGAGTTCTGCTGAGCCTATTCATATCTACTACAAGAAAACATAGGAATAAAAATTATATGAATAAACATGTATAAATAGAAATAAAAAATATGTGAATACATACCATTTTGCAGGCAAAAGTCATTGTGGCTTTCAGAAAAGTAACTTGTGCCTGACAAATTAAGTCTATAAAAATACAAAGAACAGGATTATGGCAATAAGTTTCATAAACTTCCAAAGAGTTTTATGTGAATAAAAAAAAATAAAAATGAAAGAAGATATGTCACATGATGCTAAATGTCACAAAGAAGTACCAACAAAGGTAGGAATAAATTGTGAAAAATGAAAAGTGATTACCTTGGTAAGTCCAGGTAGATATAGATATTCCTCTTTGAAATAGATCCATCAACAATTGGACAAAAAGGTGATAGACTTTCTATTTAACTCTTTTGATAAGTACTTAACTATTTTTGGTGGTAAAAATGACAATTACGCATGATGAAGTTTAAGATCAATTCTCAATATATTTAGAGGTTTAAGATTAGTTCTCAATATTTTTTAACAGAAAGTATACATTTTTCCTAACAATACAAGATTGAGGAGAATTAATTGATTAAGCATATTATATATTAAAAAATGAAAATGCTTTCCTACAGAGTGCACAACTAAACTACGGAAGTCATTGCTGTAGGAATTACAAATGTAAAAGACTTTTTTTATGGGTTGAAAAAGTAATTCAACCAGATATGCAAGGAGTTTTAAAGGAAAATATGACATTCCTAATCCAGGAAGTGTCTGAGTCTTAGATTTCCCAAAGATGCAAGGAAAAAGCAGTAGCATTTCCTATTTTTCATCTACTTCCATGTCCTGTCTCTGAGCAAGTTGCTGCAGTTGATGATAGCATGGAGGGACAAGACAGAACTGTGGTCTAATTTATTCAGTGTCACTGCTGTTCTGCTATAACACGTACATAAAACGAACCATAACAACTGAATTTGAGAGGGCAAACACACAGAACTCTCATGAAAACATTCATTTACATAAGTATTTACATTTCCATGCACTCATATATTATACATTAATGTGTGCAGCAGTATTAACACAGTGTTAATATAGAGTAATCACTGTTGTTATATTATGATCGTGTGATTACTATATAATCATTGATATTATATGATAATTACTGCTAACGATGGTTGGTATAGGCTTCCTCTGGGATTCTTTCAGTTTTCTTCCTTGTCTTTTTTTCTGAGGTACTCTATTTTCCAAGCAAAAATGTTAGCATGAAGCAGATGTTCAGTCTGCACTATAAAACAGACCAGAACACTGGTCCCAAGAGTTCTTTCTTTTCAAAAGTCTATGAATCTTTAAATACTCTTTCATTTTAAGTTCAGGGAGATTGTTACCAGTAGTCATATTTATTAGAATAATTTCAGGCAAGGAAATAAAAAAAATATTAGATAACAAAGTAAATTCAATTAAAACTAAAGGTTTCCAGAAACCTTTCTTACATGTGTGGTAGCGTTCTCCAAACTAAAGTACATTTTAAATACACACATAAGACAAGAATCAGCAACGGTGTTAGAGACAACCCAGGAACCCTCACTTCTACTCATCAGATCAAACATCAGATAATGTTGTATCCCTCATGCATGATTATATGCATTGTCTCATTTCACAGCAGAAAATAACAAGTAGTAAGGGGTGGGGAGATTCACTGATGCAAGCTCCAAAGCCTAAGGCTGACATTGCCTTTCAAAACAATTTTGGCTATGAGTGCTTACAAACAGATGTCAGGCTGGGGAAAAAACTGATCAGCAGTGCCACTAATTTGATGTCCTCAATGCTTCACTAGCTGGATGATTTCCCATCCTGGACTACTGGCCCATTAAACCTGTCTTTTATTACACAGTCATAAAGCTGAATGACAGAAAATACATAATTAAGACTAGTCAAATAGAAGGCAAAGGATCTACATTGATCCCATTTGTCTGAGATAGTGAGGGACAAATTGGAATCTAAGGGCTAATATAGAGCAACATTAAAGTGTTTGCTTTCTGTAACACAGAGTTGAGATCTTTATAGCTATGTGGGGAAAATGCTAGGTGCATAGACAGAGCTATTATCCCAGTTACCTGACGTGCTGGGAATGAAAAATCAAACATACTTCCTAAGGTCTTTGTGTTACATTAATTTTTCTCCTAGGATGAGAAGTCTGGATAAGATCTTTGTCAGTGACATGGGCAGTGCAATCAAAGGCACCCTCTGTAATCTTGGTGATGACACCAAGATGGGTGGTGCAGTCACATGCTGGAAGTAAGGGATGACACCCAGGGGGACCTGACAGGCTGGAGAGGTGGAACTGTCTGAAAATTGTAAAGTTCAAGAGCCAGGTCCTGCAGGTGGGTCAGGGCCATCCCAGTCACAAGTAAAGGCTGGGCAGAGAATGGCTTGAGAGCAAACCTGGGGAGAGGGACTTGGAGGTGTTGATTGATGAGAAGTTTCATGACCCAGACACCTGCCCTGGCAGCCCAGAAAGCCCCAGCTGTGTCCTGGCCTGCATCAAAAGTAGTGTGGCCAGCAGGTCAGTGTGGGACAATTCTGCCCCTCTCCTCCTCTCTGGTGAGAGCCCACCTTCAGTGCTGCATCCTGCTCTGGGGCTCCCAGCATGTGGATGTGGAGCTCCTGGAGCAAGTCCAGAAGAGGCCACAGGGATGCTTCCAGGACTGGGGGACCTCTCCTATGGAAGATGCTGGGGGAGATGGGGATGTTTGGCCTGGGGGGAAGGATTCAGAGAGACCTTAGAGCCCCTTCCAGTGCCTAAAGGGAATCACTGGAGAGGAACTTTGTGCAAGGATCTGGAATGACAGAACAAATAGGAATGGTTTTAAACTGAAAAAAGAGGAAATTCAGATTAAGTATTAGGAAAAAAAATATTCTCTGTGAAAGTGGTGAGGCTCTGGCACAGGTTGCCTGCAGAAGCTGTGGCTGCCCCAGCCCTGGAAGTGTCCAAGGCCAGGTTGGAGGGGACTTGGAGCAACCTGGGATAGTGGAAGGTGTCCCTGCCCATGGCAGCAGGTGAAAATGAAATTAACTTTACAGTCCCTGACTTCATCAAGGCAGAAGTTATTCAACTTGTTTGCTACAACTTCGTTGCTCCTTCAGTCACGAGGAATGAAAAGATCACCAGAACTGAATCTTCAGCACATTAGATGTGGGCAAATTAAAGCTTCCAAATTAAGACTCAAATGTTTGGTTGTCTTTGAGCTGAACTTTTGCCTGCAGAGACACATTGGAGGTGGTTGGCAATTGTCACTTTGTTCTCATTTCCCAAAGCTGTAAATATCACCTCTGCATTCAATTGTTCTGGAAGAGTCTGCACGATTGTAGTCATTATCCTGGTGTAAAATGTTGCATCTGTAAAAGCAGTCTATTTCTACTGAATAAATATTAATGATTCACGCAAAGTTGAGATGCTTGTTCTACTCTAACAGCCTCTTTCTTTATGCAGTTTGTTTTCCTAATATTTGCCATCTTGTAAACTTTTTATCAGGGAAATTCCATACATATACATATATATATATATATATATATATATATATATATATATATATATGTATGTATGTATGTATGTATGTATGTATATTGCAGTATTTACTTGTTTTTTAAAATCCCATATGAATTTCTGAAGTTGTTAGTCATACTAAATAACTTCAGGTATTCACAGGATGTTCTCTCATGTATTATAATGTACCATAATGTACCATGTCTCATTATTCTTTGCTCTAGATTCTTGAAGTAAAGGCTGGAACTCTTGACCAAGATTAATGACTTGGGCCTAAAAAAATCAGTCTAATCTAATAACTTTGAATTTTAATAGCTTTTGAGTTTAATACAGCTGTTGCCTCTGTCCTGTTTTACTCAGACACATGGGTAGTGGTGGTTTTTCCATGACTGATCCACGGGTTTTGTTTTTCTGGCCTGCCTGCTAATCAATTTTAAGAATCAGTAAATATCTGTGTGTGTTTCAGTGAAAAAAATACACTTAAAGAGCCTTCAGCAACAATAGACCATTAATCTGGAGACTGATAAACCTTGTCTGCAATTTCCATTAACAGTTTCTAGTTCCTTCCTTTCATTTCTTCTGTTAATTCTTTATCTTTAAGCTTTGTCTTGTGTTTGCTTCACAGAAGTATTATTAAGGGGTGAAGCCTGGAAAAAATCAGATTATTTCTTTTTAATAGAAAAGAAGATTAATTTGTTGTGCTGAAGACAAAATAACATTTTAATGATGATTAGGGATGTATAAATAGTTTTCAATAAGAGAGGTTAATGCAGTTTTGATAACCATTATAGCAAAATATTGAGGGCAAACTGCTAATACATTGGCATTACTGATTTTATGAACTCATTTTATTTCAATTCCTGCTGTCATACAAAAAAGTGTCTTTGAATGTTGGAGAAGCATATATCAATATAATTTTCTAAGCAAAATAGAATGCTTAGAAATATGCAGCGAAAAATGTCTAAGCAATTATGTAAGTTGTTTTGACTCTAGGAAATCAGAGTGTAACTAAGCATTTATGTTTTACTGCAATATTTTTTATTATTATTATTTCACCTTTAATAGAGGCTATTTTGTGTGTGGGTGAACCAGAAGATTATGTTGTAGCTAGCAAGAATGTTAACATAATTTTTGGTACACTGCGTTAATAAAACAAGTGTAATGAGCCATAGTGGTGTGCAATATCAGGTCAATGTGAGAATTAAACTGCAAGTAATTATAATACTAAGATTGGTTGTATTCTAATTATCCTATGGCTAATAGTACAGAGTCGATTGTCTGAAACCGAAATTATTTGGGCTGGAGTTGTTTTAGTACAGATGAATATTTGCTGATGTACTGTCATTGAAGTGATATTGTCATTTTTTTTTTTTCAGTAAAGAAAATATCTTTCAAAGAAGCAGTTACAATTTTCTTCTAAATGCAAAATGTGCTGGATTGTGAGGAGCAGTGACACTAGCTCCTTGCATTTATTCTGGTTTTTATGGTGTAAGTAATGTTAAGTAAATCTGTATTTCACATATCTCATAATGCAAGAACATGGCCGTAAAAATTATCTCTATAAAACTACTAATTACCAGGGAGAAGCAGTAGATAGCTATAGTTATATTCTGAGCACAAATTGGACACCAGTCCTGGGTGAAAATTCGCTTCATGTGCAAGCTGTTTGAATTCAATCTTATTCCTAATTGAGAAGTTCAGGGAAATTTCCAATCATACTGAAGAATGGTGGGTAAAGAGTTGGAGTTTGTTACAGTAGTACATCGTCACCAACTTAAAAGATACTGTTAGAAGTTTACCCTCCCCTCATCTACCAAACCTAAAAATTCTCTGATTCAGATGTCTAAATTTGGTCTTTTCACCCAATCCATCACTGTTCATGGGGGGCAACAAATCTTCTGTGCAATCACATAATCATTTGTCCTATGTAAAAAGAATTCCTTGCTATGTACTGAATACCTATCTGCACTGACTCTTTCTTTTTGGTGTTATTAACTGCCATGGGGGACTGATATTTGGAAAAAAAACATATGTTCTGCAAATTATATGGGTTTAGTTAACAAAATAGTTTGGACTGGTGAATTTTGGCCCAAAGGAAATGGTTCCTAAAGGAAGAATTCTGCAAAGGTCCCAGCCCTATCCCCAGCAATTAACAGAGCCTGCCTTAAGCTTGCTGCTTAAGCTATATGTAATTTTACCTTACATAGAACTTTCATAACAAATAATCTTCTCTCATAACAGTTTAAATCAACAGTAGAATTTTCAGCTAATTTATCCTTGTTTCTCAGTGAAATGGTTCACTGAACATGCTTTTCCTTGCATGAATCCCTTTATCATTCAAAAAATAAGAATTCAGTTTATTTTAGAGGTTGTTCATCAATTTGTTCCAAGACTATTACAAAGAATACTGGCTCATCATAATTTAGAATTCTTGCTGCTTAATGGATTGCATCACTCAGAAGCTTCTGGTTCTGCTTCTTTTTATTTCCCCAGTAAAAGGGCCATAAGCAGGAGCTGAAGCAGGAGCAGACAGGCATGTCCCCCCTGCTGGGACCTGGAGAGATGTTGTCCTGCTAGACTCCTCTCTCATTTTGAGAAGTCTCACAGTGGAGATTATGAGCCAATTCCCCTCATTTTCTAAGCTGATGAGAATTCAGGTAATAAGTTTTCTACATGCAAGGAAAGTATTCACCCATGAACGAATTCTTGTTATTGAGTAAGTGAAAGATCATTACATACATCAGTGACTTCAGTGTGAAAACCAGCACTAGGCTAGTTACTGCTAGACAGCTGCAAGGGCTGGATGGTCTGTGAGGGAAGGGAAACCAGGAATTAGTAGGGAGGAGCTGCACACTATCACAAGGCTGTGGCTTAGACAACTGTTGTGGTTTAACCCTATCCAAATTGCTCACTCCCTGACCAACAGGATCGGGGAGAGAATTGGAAGGGTAAAAAATGGAAAACACATGGGTTGGTATAAAGACAGTTTAACAGGGAAAATAAAAGTCTTGCACACAAACAGGTCAAAAAAAGGAATTAATTCCCTGCTTGCCATGGGCAGGCAGGTGTTCAGTCACCTCCAGAGAGCCAGAACCCATCACATGTAACAGTGACTTGGGAAGGCAAACACCATCACTCCAAACATCCCCCTCCCTCCTTCTTCCCCTTTACTTTATACACTGAGCATGATGTCACATGGTCTGGAACATCCCTTTGGTCACCTGGGGTCATCACCTGTCCTGGCTGTGTCTCCTCCCAGCCTCCCAATCACCCCCATCCCCTCCCCAGCCTGGCAGTGCAGGAAGCAGCAAAGGCTTTGGCTCTGTGCAAGCCCTGCTCAGCAAGAACAAAAACATCTCTGTGTTATCAACCAGCACAAACCCAAAACACAGCCCCACACCAGCCACTGGGAAGAAAATGAACCCTGCCCCAGCACCAGTGCACCAGCTCAGGGTAGTCCTGCAGCATCCAACTGAGGTGAGCAGAGTCCAGATCCTGAGGAGTTTATGCTGAAGAGGCACATCCAAGAAGAAGACAGAAGTAAGAGTGCCAAAGATAGGGTCAGGATCACATCTTACAACAACCAGCATCAACCACTGTCCAGAGATCATCAAACAAGGCCACAGAGCTGAGGCTATTTCATATGTGAAAAAACAACAGAACACCTCATGTCAGGATGTCGAGGGGGTCTTATAGATAAAACAATATTCTAAAGAGGAATATAGCAACCCCAATTCTGTCAGCAGTTTTTTAAGTTCTCCAGCTCTTTAAAGAGCCTAAAATCAGTGTTAGATTTTAGCATCTGAGCCTGCTTGCATGCAGTTCATGGAGATTTTCAGTGTGCAGGTGGTGCCAGTGAGGAAGGATCTCAGAGCACCTTGTAACCAGCAGGATTGTGGTAGTGTTTCAAAAAGGCTAGTGAAGCTGACAACAGGATCTCAGAATTCTGATGTCAAATCATCTGTCCCTCTTCTGTTTTTAAACTTAACACCCTAGAATGGTAAAGATCCACATTGTTACACTAAACTGCAGTAAACAGTCATCTGTAGTAAACTATCATAATCACTGTGTGCTTTGGGGCACTGCATTGACTACTTACCAGGTCTATGCCTACTTTGCACACTTTTAGTGGTTCTGACAGCTTCCTTTTTTTTTAGTAGTAATTAAACTATGTGTGTATCAAAATATTTGCAAAAAAGATGCAACTTCTGTTGCATGTAGTAATTTTATTTTCATTCTCTGTTGTGTACTCAGTGTAACTAAAATGATGAAAAAACTTGCAGAAAGGATATTCTACTCTCTCTTCACTTCTCTCTTTCCAAGTTTCCTACACAGTTATGTCTTGTTGATTAGCACAGTACAGACAGTATCAATGTCTTTATACTAATGTCTCATACTTTAAGGACAGCTATTGAGATCTATGTGTCTCTAATATGCACATTCTGAGGGATTTTTTTATTTTTTTTTTTTAGGACAGCAGAAATAGAATTTAGAAAGTGATCTTTTTAAAGTGATTATTAATAACTAATAACTTTGGCTGTACAGTTTCATTGCTTTGCAATTACCTCAGAAGAGAGGGTCTGTTAGACCTGTAGGTACATCCTGTTTAACATAGGCTCAGAGGAATATAGCTCTTCTCCAGAAGGAGAGACAATTTTCAAATCAGTTAAGAATGAAAACAAATGAAAAGTATAAAGAAAATCCTTCAGTCTATATTGCAGATGAAGGGCTTTTCATCTCAGTATAACTAGAAGTTTGTCACATAAAACTCAATTCAGGTTCGTGAAATTAATATTTTAGAGCTTACATCAGAAAATTGGTAACAAAGAACCATTCAATTTTATCACAGCACAGAAGACCTTCACTTTTTCCACAAAAGAGGTCTGGGTCTGGCTTCTGTCTCACCAACATCTATTTTTTACATCTTCAAGAGAAGTGACAATGTGTAAGGCTGTAATCAGCTAGAATAATGTATTCATTTATATATGCATCAATCAATGGAATTTCTACCATTTACTAAATTATGATTAGCAAGGATTTCCCCTCTCATATTTTGAATGCAGACAAATTAAGATACTGTAGAAAACTGTGGTTTCAAATAAACAGAGCTGACTTTGCCTAACTGCAAGATATCCAGGCAAAAACTCTTGTCTGGGTATCGTGTAATTACATTTATACAATGCCATGCCCTGGTCTGTTCACATCTGTATTTAGATTTCAGATTAATTTTTATTCCTCCCTGAATACCTGTGTCTGGCAGTATACAGAAGGAAGCTGATGTCTGCCTGAGCAGACATAGCCCTTATACTGTGCTCACAGGGTCAGATCTTTAATTCACAACCCTTAACATCGTTATGTTTGGGAAAAATCTCTCCTCTCTTTGGAAATCTAAAATGTAGAGCTCTACAGAAGGATGAGTGGCACTCTAAAGAGCATCTCTGGGTGAGCCATATGTGGGAATGCTGATTTCCTTTCACTGATAAAGAGAAAATGGAGTCAGGATGACTAGCTCAGATGGAAGGTTATTATGTTTTATTGTCATAGAAACTCACAGAATCACAGAATACTTTGGGTTAGAAGGGACCTTTAAAAGCCATCTAGTTCAGTCCTTCTACAGTAATCAGGGACATCTTCAAACAGATCCAGTTGCTCAGAGTTGCATCCAGCCTGACCTTCAATCTTTCAGGGGTTGAGGCACCTACCACTTCTCTGGGCAGCCTGTTCTGGGGTTTTACCACCCTCATTGTAAAAAATCTCTTCCTTATACTTTATTATCTTATAATAAAAATAGTTCCTCTTTCAGCTTTATACCATTACTTCTTGCCCTATTGACATGGGTGCTGATAATAAGTTTGTCCCCATCTTTCTTACTGGCCCCCTGCAAGTACTGAAAATCTTTTCTGCCTTAACTAGTCTTAAAAACTAGGATAAAACCATATGAAATCCCAGTGAAAATGAAATTTACAGCAGCCCATCTGTCAGAGCCTACAGGTAGAAACTGCTGCATTATTCCTCATGAGGTTTTGTGTTTGTAATTTAGTATGGTATGTGTGGTGTGCTTAAATTAAACAATTGTAAGAGCACAGCACAATAGGTGTGTACTCAAGAGCATCTGTAATAGACAGAGAAAAATTAGGGAGACTCTGAATGAGTCTCAGAAACCATCTGTTAAACAGAATCAGAAATAATAAAACAATACAGTGGAAATCCTTTGTGTCTGATTTCAGGTGCACTTATGGTTTGAGAAGGACAGTGATGAAAATGCTATTCATTAATTGCTTCCTGCAAAACTTCCTTGCAGAGTCAATCACCACCTGGAGACAGAATTAGTTTTCACAAAAAGTTCCACAAATGTGAATAATGGCAATAATAACAGTCCATACTTATATCAAGTCTAACATTTGGGAATCACAAGAACTTCATAAATAGAGTGAAAAAATTCAAAACTACAGTGAGGAAATTATCTGATAGAACTAGTAAGTCTTGTGGGTCAAGCAGAAAACAACATCAGGTTTCTCTGTTAATATTTAAAGTGACCTTTGAGTGTCTGTGGTTTGCATGGGCTTCTAATTTAAGGGTTTTAACCAGCTAAACCTTCCATTGTGAAGAAGAGTTTGCTCTTCTCTGAACTGTTCGTGATGCTGAGCAAGAAACAATAATGACTTTTTTTTATTCAGTGCCCAAATTGAAGGTGAATAAATTATTTAGAGTGACCTCAAACTAATAGATTGTTTCAAGATCATATTCAACAAAAATTACATATTAAAGAGGCAATCTAACCAAAGTGAAAACTGTTTTATGGCACTCCCAAAATAGTACAAGCTGTGAATACATCAGAGTTGTATCAACCTCCCACTTGCCTCCTTTGTTGCTGGTAGTCATGAGATAACTGTACAAAATATGGATGATTTGTATGCAGGTTCCTAATATTTTTTTTTGTTTTCTGCTTAATTCAGAAGTCCTCAAAATCTCATTATTTTTACAGGGGAAAAAGGTTATAGGCTTTGATCTTTTACCAGGATATATCCTCAGCCTTGTGATAAACCTCATAATAACTATTTTAGAAATAAGAAGATTTACATGCTCTTCAGTAAGAATAGGAAATGTTTTTTTTCAATAATAATTTATTTATTTAATTTATTAAGTTATTTAATTTCATTCCTTTCAAAGTACGTATTAATCTGACTCTTACTGGTGCATTGTCTGAGTGGTTTCCTGTAGTACAGTAAGCAAAATGTTCACCATCTGCCTCATGTGGCTCATTCTCAGCATAAGAGGAGCAATATATGATCAGTTAAATGCTTTGTTTTGTGAATGTTTTGCCTTATTTGATTTTAAAAATAGATTCTATTTGATTTTTATCTTAGAAAAAGTAGTTGGAGAAGAAATAATCTTGGTCTTGGGATGCAACAAGAGATTTCAATTTTAGATCTTCAAAAATGATATTCCAGGACCTAAGGAGCTTTTTGTGTAAGGTTTCTTGTACCTGGAGAGAAACTTAGGGGTGGTTTAAAAATCCTTATTACAATTAAGAATTAAAATTACCAACCACAGCTGTTTTTCAGATTTCTTTCAGAAATTATAAACCTGTGTCATAAACTTGTTGGGTATAATGTCAGAGATTGAGGACATCTGAGAAAGTGATGTCATGGGCTAGAAAGCAGGTCCAGGGCAATCTCTGTTAAAAGAAAAACTCTTACACATCAGAGCATGACATTTGATGGCTTCATGCTAAAGTTTACTGCATCATAAGCATGAAATGGGAACATGAGTTCCAGCTCTAAAAGCTTGTCCCTGATTTCCCCAATGAATAGTGTGCATGGCCCATCAGAATTTGCACAAGTTTGTTTAACAGGTAGTTTAATCTTTTAAATGTAGCACGTGAGATGGGCCGTGAAGCCTTTGAAACACAGCTGTCACAGATGATTGTACACTCAATGGGTCACCACTTATGTCTTGGGCAGAAAAATCCTTGAGATTCAGCTGCAGCTAGAGTGATTTGAAAAACCTAGTTAGCTGCTAGGAAAATAAGCACTTGCCCTCACCAGTGAGAGGCTAAATAAACATGTTTCATCTGCATCTATAGTGTTTCTGCTAGGCTTTGCCATCTGACATATGGATTTACCTCTTTCCTCACAACTATCTCAATAATCAAAGTGTGAAACCAGAAATGTAGCTGGTTAAAAGAGGTGGGGAAATTTGGTATTTGTTCAGGTTCAAAAAGAAGTGACAGAGGTCACTTGGGGCTGGGGTGGAAGAGGTACTCCTATTTAATTCAGTAATGAGGATCTGTTGTCAAGAAGCAAATAGAGGAAGAGCAATGACAAAATCCATCTTAAAAATATAGATTAACATAAACAGCACAAAAATAATAATCTAAGGTAATTGGGGAAAAAAATGTGATGGGAGGGACTGGGATCCATCATTCTGGGAGACTGGCTGACACAATACGTTGCTGAATTGTGGTACCAAAGCTAAAGTTTACTTTGCTCGTGTTTTAAAGGAATTGGTATTGAAAGTGATAAATGTGTGCGGGAGTTGATGGAGGGGAAATTAAAATTGTCATAGTCAAGCTTAGAATTAATTCTCCAAAGTAAAATATCCTTCAGAATCAGAAGAACTGGACAATCTACACCATAGAATTCAGAATGAAGTGGAAGATGGAATAGCAGGCCCAAAGCAGTTCTTTGTAAATATCTTCAAACAGATATCAAACATGTTGTCTGTACTTAAGGAAAAGAGACTAGAAAGAAGGTTCTGTATGTTTGAACAATAATTGTATATAAAATAAAACAAAATATTTTAAGATCTAAAAATTAATTGACTAAAGCTACATCAATTGATGACCTAGGAAACAAAGTTGCCAAAATTTATGTGTTCAGTTTCGTAATAACTTCAGGCTGCACAAGGAACTACTGAGTAAGGTCCCCTGAGGAAATGCTTTTGAAGGTGCTGGGATGACTTCATAAGGGCACGGGAGCAAGCAATTCCAAAATGTTGGAAGTTAAACAGACAAGGCAGAAGGCTAGTTTTGATAAGCAGGAAATTCTTTTGGAGTTAAAGCAAAATAAGGAAGTGTGTGCTCTAAAGAAGCAATGTCAGGTGGTGTGGGAGAAACACAGAGATGCCTCTTGCCACTGCAGGCAGAAAATCTGTGTGGACAATTGGAGATGAAGCTGAGCAGAAATAAACTGTGGGGATGGGGAAAAAGGTTTTTATAATGTACATTCTTGGGTAACTTGGAAAGGGCCAGGGGTTGGGCTCAGTGATTCTGATGGGTCACTTTCAATTCAGGATGTTCTGTGATTCTGCAAATCTGTGAAAATACAGAAACAATTTTTGCTGTTATGGAAGAAAAGCCCTTTTCTGATTTCCTTTTTTCCTTTATTTGCATAAACCTAAATTAAATTGCAGCATTAAACTCGTTTCACCAGGAGCCCATTAAAGATTTAGTTACCTTCTGTGGGGGATGTTAAGAGTTATTACTCAAAAGTCTATTTAAAAGTTAAAATAATTAAAATATATAGGAAAGATCATTACAGATCATGAGATACTTTTCTAAGGAAAAGGGTAGATTGTTAAATACTCTCTAAGGTTTTCATTCTGGGCTCAATAATTCAGAGATGAGAGTGGGGTTTTGTTGATTTATCATTTGTTACCAGCAGTTTTCTCCAGACAGAGAATGCTGCAGTACCGTGTCTGGACTCATTTAATGTTTGTTTCTTTGGGTATTTTTTTTCTGATATTTTTCATATTTGAATATTGAAAGAAAAGTAATAATTAATCTCTAAAACTGACCTGTGCTCCAAGCACAGATGAGTTTTCTGCTCAAAACACCTGAGAAATGAAAATATATTTTTTTTCCTTCATTCTGATAATTTCAGGATCTCAATTTTGCAAACTTCTGTAGCTGTTTCATTTTACAATGTTTTACAGCTAGCTGTTATTCAGGGTGTTTCAAATTGAATTTTTATAGCTAAAGGTATTGATATTAATTTCTTCAGGCATTGTTAGGTTGATCTAGATGTGGGAAATAGATAAGATGTATTTAATGTTCACTATACTCTCATGAGTTTTTACCAAGAGTTGCTAAGTTTTAAGAGTCTGATAAATCTGAATAAAAAATCAAAAATAAAAAAAATATTAAATATAGATTCATAAATATTCACAAGTTATAATTCAAAAATATAAAATTTGTGAATCAAGAGAAAAGTTTACAGAAAAAGAAGTATATAGTGGTAGAGGTAGTAGTAGTCTTAGTAGTAGTAGTAGTAGTAGTAGTAGTAGTACTTGGAGAAAATTCTATGGTGTTATCTAGGAGATGTTATCTTACTATTCTTATTTCTCCCATATCAAAATTAATGATATAAACTCTAGGCAGGTTTTGGCTTTGTATCCATAATTTTCACAAAATAGGGTCATCCTCCAGGGAGAGCCACTGGGAGATCCAGGCCATATCTTATAATTTTGGCAAAGTGATTTCCTTTTTTTTTTTTTTTTTTATTTGTTTTTTATTTAGGGTTTTAATTTTCACAAAAAAATAGCAGCTCATGATATTTTAGGATAATATATTCAACCCTCATCTGGGTACTCTTACTGTTTTTGAATGTCAAGTATAATTTCATCTTTTTATTAGTCAGCCCTATAGATAGGGTTTCATTTTATAGCTTTTTCCCTCCCTCAATCAGTTGGTGAAGTTAACATTTCTTGCAAAATAACAATTTTAAAATAAAAGCACACATGTTCACTTTGCTAGTCTTAACAAGACTATCTGCTTTATGTGGCTACTGTGGATATTTTTTTTCTAAACATAGAACAATTTTTCCTGAACACACTGCCTCTTCTCACTGTGTACTAAGACAGCAGGCAACAGTCTCTGGGTGCAGGAATTCCAGATGGCACAACCAGGGATTTGGTCCAACACTGGGCCCATAAACACCTGGGCTGTTCTAGACAGGTTTCTTGGTTAGCAAAGTATAAGACAACTGCAAATCAGGTAGAAAAATGGGGATGAAATTCCACTCTTAGATTTTGTTATGGCAGTGACATTCAGTGGTTCATTGTATGTGGCAGAGGTTTCCAGGCTGTTCCATGAACAGTGTTGCTAATATTACTTTGCAACAGCAATCAAAAACCACCTTTTCCATCTCTCTCTTATCTTATAATCGTGGGATGGTTGGAGTTGGAAGGACCTTAGAAATCATTTCATCCCACCCTTAGGCCATGGGCAGGGACACATCCCTCTAGACCAGCTCGCTCCAAGCCCCAGACTGGCTTTGAGTGCTTCCGTGGAAGGGACAGATCATCTGGACAACACCTACCATGCCTTACCACCCTCACAGCCAAGAAATTTTCCCAATATCTTATCCAAACCTGTGCTTTGTATGTGGGAAGCTTTTCCCCCTTGTTCTGTCACTCCAGATTCATGTACAAAGTCCCTCTCCAACTCTCTTGTATCTATCTGTCTATCTATCTGTCTATCATTATCTATCTATCTATCTATCTATCATCTATCTATCTATCTATCTATCTATCTATCTATCTATCTATCTATCTATCTATCTATCTATCTATCTATCTATCTATCTATCTGTCTCCCTATCTCCCTATCTGTCTGTCTATCTTTCCTTTCCCATGTCTGTCTCATTTAAAAACCAACTTTTCCTTTATAACTCAAGCCAGAACTCTAAAACTAATGGAAGATGACTGTACATGAAAGGGATGCCAACTCAGCAGGGTGGTATGCATCTAGTGTTTTACAGAATAGCTCATGGTAAAGGTGAATTTTTGAGCACCTTGTTCGCCTGCAGTTGTTTATTTGTTCCAGACATGCTGTAAAGTGTAAGGTGCAGTGCATTTTTGCAAAGATGTGAAAGCACACTCTTCTGAGAAGTACCAACATTTAGTCTCAGCCTCTGTCCTTCATCCCAAAAGGATATGATCGACTTCTTCTCACCATTTGTCATATGTGTACAGTGTTTGTCAGCTGAAGATCATATCAGTGCAACAACAAACAACAACCATAGCAAAACAAAAAACCAAACCAAACAAACAAAAAGCAAAACAAGACCCACAAAAACAAATCAAAAACAAAAGCAAAAAAAAACCCCAAAAACAAAAAAAAACAATCCACTCTGTGACACTGAATTCCCTGCTCCTCAGAAATCAGGCAATAGCAGGATTTCTCCTTCCACATTTGTGAATAGCCTCTGTTTGGATGAATAGCCTGGACATTTTACCTTATGGGTAGTGATACGGGTTAGTGGTTCTGAAATGTTCAGGCAGATTCCAACTATTCTTCCTTTTGATAAAAAAGAATAATGGAAAAGAACAGAAAAGAAATATGAAATAAAGAGGTTTTCCTTCTCTTAGAAATGTAATCAGCATACAGGGTGCAAAAGAAATTCCAATTACTGCATCCGAGATAACAGTAAAAAGACTGGAATAATTAAATGATTACTGTATACAGGGGTTTCAATGGGACTTGTAATTCACAAAACTTTTTTCAATTATTCAAATTCCTAAGGTGAAAAAAGCAAATATTGAAAAGCAAATTGAAAGTCCCATTAACCGCTCCTGCTATCTTTGCACCTACACAGGCCCATGACTGGATTCCTTTGCAACTGCAGATGTTCTGAGACAAAAGGACATCTGTAGGGAGTGACTGCCAGAAAAACACTGTTGTCTGTTCATGTGAAATAGGCCAAGCAATTAGTAAAAAGCTCAGGGATCACTGTAAAAGCTGTCTAACCCTACAACTACTGTTCCCTCGGCTATAAATAATTCACCTAGGACGATATCTTGCCGATACGTTTATTTGATAGTTTGCTGACTATTGGAATGGGTAGGTATGGCTGGAATATTTCTACTTAAGCTGGATATTTTTTCACCCACTGAGATTTGCATTAATTTTTTTTTTTTTAAGACTTTTCACCTCCTTTCACAATATTACCACAAAATTTTCCACCAGAAAGTGAAAATAATTCTATTTAGAGTACTTGGGAAAATTGGATTTTCAATTAGCAGCATTTACCAAAAAATATTGTTTTGGAAATTTGTTTGGAAACGAAAGTAATATATTCTTGCCAGCTATAGTTATGACTGAATAATGCAATTTCAAACACTGTAAATATTATTAACTTGGCAGAAAGCTCATCAAAGTAAATGAAAGGAATTCCAGTGACTTTCATCACACCCTGTGCCTGTCAGGAAAAATCTTCAATCAAGCCCAACTATGTTATAACAATTGGTTAATTATGGCATGATCTATGGAGCCGATTGTGATGAGATGCTTTTTGCACCATGTCAGGTTTAGACTGAAATCTATAATGTCCTTTCAAAGGGCATTTTGAGACCATGGAAATCTCTAATGCCACAAAAAGGAAGAATCTTACATTGCTTCACTAACCAACATGAAACAGGATGACAGTATCATAAAAGTGAAAATAATTCTATTCATAGTATTTTGAGGAATTGGATTTCCATGAACAGATTTTACCAGAAAAAAACATTGCTTTGGAAATTTATTTGGAAACCAGAGTTATAAATTCTGTAATATATTTTAAATAAAATATTTAATAATATATTTAAATAGCTTACTATATATTTTATTTTACTTTTTTATAAGTCATATATTTTTTAGAGTGAGAGCACTTTGCGTAGAAGTCACCCTTCCAAGTTCATTAATCCCCTGGGAATCTAAGAGACCAGAGATTTGTAAACAAACAGAGGTATAAACAGCATAGTTATTCAGCAAATATTCACTAACTTGCAGCACTGAAAGGAGAGGGAGAAAATTCCACTGGATATTTACTGGCACAAAAATTGAAGGGCCTGATCCTTCTCTCAGGGATTCTTGGGAATAAATCCACTGACTTTGGTGGAACAAAAGCTAATGGGAGATTATTATGGAAAGGAGAAAATCAGATTCCAGCCTTGTCCATCTGACAGTTTTCATCATTACTTTATTGTTAAACTATACAAAAGAGAAATGGTTATTTTAAAAATAATAAAATGAGCTCCTGGGAGCACCTAAAGTCTCTTACCATGGTTTATCTAAAACTTTCATATAGAATGAAAACAATCATCTATTTAGTAGTTTTACAGAAATGATATCTTGGCTGATTGGCTTTTTTGGTGACTTGAGTTTGCTTCTTTCAGTCCTAAGACTAATTACATTTTAGACTGGGACATTGATTAGATAATGCCACCCAAGCACCAGTTCCTAATGATGCAAAACGTGTGCCTCAGAACTAAATTGTGTTTTCAAAAATCACTGTGCCTACAGGGCATCTACACCCTGTCAGTCCCAGCTTTTGCTGCTTGAGGCAAGCCATAGTGTTGCTTTGTTATCCTAATATGGAGGAAACAAGGAATGGAAAACCAGAAGGAATTATTCCAGCTGTATTTAAAGGAAGAGATTGTAAAGGGATTTAGTAGAAAAGAGGTAGATTATTATCTATTAATGAGGTGTATTAACAGAAAAAAAACCAAAAACAAAAACAAAAACAACAAAACCTGTGCAGAGAAACTGTGATATTTTGGTTAACTATTTATATAGGGTTGTTATAGTTTCATTTCTGCTTTTTCACCTGCTCAGCAGACCCAGGAATTTTTTTTTCCCCATTCCTCTCTCACAACTTCAAATTTAATAATAATTCTTAATTTCATCACATGTTAAACAACTTAATGTGGACTGAAATAACATGAAGAGCATATTACATGTACTTAGAGGGCCCAAGGTAATAAAAAGGATGGGCTTGGGCTAGGGCCAGAAAATCACTTACAGCTAGGATTAATTATTAAAAGTTTTAGATATTGGCTGTTCTCCAATTCTTTCACTCAATGTGGGTTTATTTACTTTTGTATGTTTTTAACTCAGTGTATTTTGTGAAAACATAGTAGTTATTGGAGTGTCTTTGTTCAAGCTAAGAAGGAGCTACCAATTCACACAAAATCCTATAATAGTTTGGGTTGGAAGGGACCTTAAAGATCATCTCATGCCAGCACCCTGCCATGGGCAGGGACACCTTCCACCTTCCCAGGTCACTCCAAGCCCTGTCCAACCTGGCCTTGGACATTTCCAGGGATCCAGGGGCAGCCCCAGCTTCTCTGGGCACCCTGTACTGGGGCCTCCCCATCCTCACAGGGTAGAGTTTCTTTCCATCTGTCCCTGCCCCTGTCAGTTTGAAGCCATTACACTGAAGCCATTGAAGACAGTATTAATAAAACAATAATTCTTCAATTTGAAAAGCAAAGCTGCAAGAAGGCCTGAATTTTTTGGGGAAAAATGTGGTGATCTACCTCAAAACTCAGGATACCTTTTAGAAATGATGGGGGTAAGGGGGATTTAACTCATACAGTGTGTTCTTTTCTTCTCCTCTTCTTATGTCTTGAAAATAAGCGATTGTAATAGTTCACATCATCCTGCTTTGAAATGTAAAGTGAAAGAGACTTGCTCTAAGAGAAAGTGGTGCCAAAAGTGTGCTGTCCTACTCAATAGTAATTTTTTTTTTTCAGTGACTGATATTTATTTTTTTGCCACTATCACTTGTTCATGTAGAGAAGATTGATTCACCAAATAAAAAATAAAATTAAGGAACTCAAGTTATAGCTCAGCAAAATACATGACCAAATGTATTGCAGTTTAACAGCATGTCTTTTTTTCCTTTATGACGAATTATAGAGTCCAGAAAGTAAAGGTGAATATAATTCTGAATTATAACTAATTCCATAATTGGAGAAACAAGAATTTTATCTAATATCTGCCTTAGTCATATTAATGAATTATTAAATGCTAATTAATTAATGAAAAAAAAATCTTTCATCAAAGAAAAAATGTAAGATTAATAAATCTACCACCTGAACTGAAACCTGAGTGGAAAACAATTTACAAAATTCCATATCTTAAAAATTATTATATGGGTTATTCAGCCAGTCCATTAAAAAGAAATGAACATCAATTCTGGTGAAATGAAAGGGATCCATTTTTGGTTTGATGAATAGTTTGCCTCATGCTGCAAATATGAAAGAACATCTGAAAAATGTTTTATATATAAGATGACAGTTTTAGTTAATGCAGTTTGGAAATTTGCCCAAAGAAGAATATATGCAAGATAATGCTAACTGTACATATACTCTAAAATATATAGATACACAATTTTACATTAATTCCTTCTTCATTTACTTTAAATACTGGTAGAAAAAACAAAAATCATGGCAAGGATACTGTATGAATCTCGCCATGGTACACTACAGAGATCCCAGACCTCACATAAAATAACAGAAATTGTACAGATGAGAAATATGGGGATAATTTGTAGTCCAGAAAAAGTTTAGCCTCTTCTGTAAGACACTGCTCAAAGCACTAATTAGTCTTGCTTAACTACGCTGTGCTCAGAACCAGATAGAGCCATGCTCTTTCCAGCTCTGGAGGTAACTGAGGATTTGAGGTGGTTGTTTCTGCATTGCAAGACATGAGTCTTTCTATCAGACATTGTCAGCCACTTCTCCTTGTGGCACAGCCCGGATGATGTGACCTTGCAGGGCAGACCACGCTCTCCAACAGTGCCCACCAGCACAGCCCAGGGACACCAGCAAAACAGATAATGACCTTGCTTTTAGGACAAATCTAACCCTCAAACTGCTTCTGGTCAGAAGTGAATTATTCTGCATACCAGTCCTCAGGGAGTTTTTTTTAAAGGAGCCCGTTAAAACTCTTTTTAGGTTAAAGGGATATTTTTACACAATAATTATACTAATTTAATTTGTTTTTTTCTGTTTGCCTTTTCAAAGTGAGAAATTGTTCTTCCTGCATCTTGTTCTTCCTGCATCTTGTTCTTCCTACCACTCATATTTGTATAAATTTCTGTCTGTGATAACATTAAATAAATTTAATTGTTCAAATAACAAATGCAAAGAGAGATCAGATATTAGAAGCTGTATCATTGCCTTTGCAAATAATCAGGCTTTTCAGAAATGCCTTATTTGGGGCCACTTAAGATTTATGATAAAACTGCAGGCTCCCTGTTTCTCACAAACACACAAAAAATATGTTGGTGGTATACTAAATAATAAGGTATGCAGTACAAGGATAGCATTGAAGGTTAGCCATGCCTGAGAAAAGAATGGAAGAAAACACAATCAGTTCCTTGTAGACTGTCAAGAAAATCTTGAAAAAAATTAATCTAGTAATAAATGAAGTATTTAATGATAGAATACTTTGTCCCAGAGCTCTGTTTCGTAGTTGAGAAATAGAGAAATTAAAAAGAATATATTAAAATGTATTACTTGCTGTTACAGAGACTTGATGAAGTGTAAGTAGCAGTTGAAATATGAACCTCTGGGCTGCAGGCTATCAGAGTCCCTTTTCTCTTCTGCATATTTCAGTCTTTCTGATTCTCTTATTTTTTAGATTTATTTTTCACATCAGCACTTTTGTTTGTACTGCCTGCTTCCAAGCTCATTTTCCCATGGTTTCCAACTTCCATCACATGCTTCTCTGTTACTCTTTGTCCGACAAGGAAAACTTTTTCATTCTCCTTATTGCTGCTTTGCCACCAATCTTCTCCTGCCATTTCTTTTGTATTGCTTCCTCTACATTTTGTTTCGTTTTTTTAGTAATATCCATACAACTTCCCAGATAAAGACATTTGTTTAACTCGATGTGAAAGGTAGAGGGGGGATTGCTCAGCTTCTCTGAGCACTCCAACTTTGCAGAGAGTGGGAAACCTTTTCCTGTGGTTTCCATTCAGAATTTTCCTGTACACAGCACAGTAGATACTAAATCACTTCTATTCTCTCCTGAAAAGGGACAAGCCAGGGAACATATCTCACTACTGGCACCATAGAAGAGAACAGAATGACATATATTGTGAGAGAAAATAATACTCAGTGTAAGAGGATCTTACTTTCATTCAAAATAGCAAGATACTGGGTCATTTCCTTGAAAAACTATTTTAACTCAAATCTGTAAACATGTGTTCCTGTATCACAAGGGGAGGCATTCATTCTGATCCTCCGAGGAGATCAAAATGTACTATTGGTGTTTTAATGCAATATATGCCACAAAAGGTTAGCTTTTCATTTCTTATTGTCCCCCATACTATGTCATGCTTCATCAGAGAATGCACTGTCAATAGACATAGTAACAAAAGACAAGCTGATGTGGTGTGACAGGGTGGGCAGAGGTCACTTTGATACTACATGATGTAGTTTTCTAGAATCATGCCAGACATGCCATAGTCTCAATAATTTTTAAGCTTTCTGTTATCATATAATTTTATGTAGCTGAGCCACTTCTCCCCACATCTTTGTGATATGCTCTGTACTATTTTGCTCTGTTCTCCTGAGGTGTCTCAGGCATTTAGACCTTCTTGTTTACAGCGAAAAAGGTGCAAAAACCCCTCCAGTCATTTAAGAGCCCCCATGAGAGTCTTTAAATGCTGTATACAGCAAAGGTGTCAGAAGCAGCCTTATTTCAACAGCATTTTGTATGGCTTCTTGCAAATATATGAAGAATTTGCATTATTCATATCTGTTGATTTCCAGCATATTTATTTACGTCATCTACCCAGTATTAGGATCTGGCTATAGGCATTTGGATCATGGCACAATACTTTTTAAGGATGAGTGTGACTAATTCCCTCATTTTCTTACTACCTTGCATTCCATTATTCAATGTATCATGTGTTCTGTGCCTACAGTATCTACATAAAATGGGGAGAAGTTATGTGTTTGTGACAGTTGAGCCTATGTGGATTTAGTGAGTTATAAACTCTTAAATAAGTCAGGTTTCTTTAAAGGGGAAATAACTGTTAGGCAGTAGTTCAATTATGCATTTCAATTCAATAGAATTCTGGATTGCTCTTCTGCTCAATGGAAATAGACATTAGCTGGGTAGGCACTTTGAAATGTTTCTTTTTATTCATTTTTAGCTACTGTTCTGTAGTAATGCTGCTAGAGAGCTATTTGAGAATAATAATAATAAAAAAAAGGTAAATAAATCAAAAAGTCAAGAAGGCAACCAAGGAGAAAAGTCTTTGCAGCTGTGTAGTTGCAAGAATGAGTTAATTCTGGTCTAGTTTCTCTCTTTCTAGTTACAATCTATGTCAAGTGAATAGATGAATTTTTCCCATTTTCACTTCTCATTATAGGGTTTGTCATGAAAAGTGAGTTATCACAGGATTTTATTGCCTGATATATTTGGTGAATTATGACTCTGCAGAGGACATTTAACCTCTTTCAATAGTGTGTGACTTGTTTGACTCTTCCTGGGATGCAAGGGGATACACAGGACTTCAGTGTATTATTTCCTTGCATAAAAATCAAAGATGACGCTCTGCAATGAAGCAAAGAACAAAGTTAGATCACATTTAAGTGCACATTGTGATCAGACAACGCTACCCCTGAGCAGTAATCTTGAAAAATTAAAGAAAAAATTAATGCTGCAAGTCATGATTACAGAAGTGTTTACCACAGTTAAAACATTTGGCCTGTAAAACTGTTTGCTTTTACTTTGCATGAGTTCTGACCTCCAGGGTGATTTTTCTCTACAAAACATTTGGTTCTTGCATTGAAAATGTTAACAAATAAAGGGAGTATTATTCCTTGAGAGAAACATTGTCATTTGACAGTTTTCAGATAGTGTCATACGTCATGAGGGCTATCACCTTCCTCTTTCCTTCTATTACCAAGATACCTCCCAGGACATTAACCACTTACAGTAATTAGGAAGAACAACAGAAGAAAGGAGCTAGAACATTTTAGTAGTCTGTACACTTTGGCTTTCCCCTATCACTCATCTGCAGCTAGGCACATATATTTGATCTGTGGAAAGTGGGAAGGGAGGGTAGATTTTACTTCATAAATGCTGAAGGAAAACACATTTCCTTATGTCACACATTACAGATATTGCCAGATAATGCCTTCTCATGGTGTTGTCACGTTTGATGACAACAGCCTTTACATTAAAGATCTCAATTTGATCTTAGTTATTAATATCTGCTATGCTAATATGCTAAGTGGACAGATGGGAGGAAAGTTGTCCCAGTAAAAATGAGGACACTCTGAAATTGCAGAGTCACAGAAGAGTAATGGAAGCACACTACACCAGTCAGTGCCAATAGAGGAGATCACAGCTTTGGCTCTTCAGTAAACCCACATCTGGAACTTTGTTACTGACAAAGAGTCTGCCAATTCTTGGAGGATGGTAAGGTCATCTTTACCTGGTTTTGCAAGTCTACATTAACAGCATGCAGAACCTTCTTGTCTGAGGATGCTGATGGCTGAAGCTGCTGCTGAAAAATAAAAGACAAACACACACACGTAGTATATATATATAGAGAGAGAGAGAAACACATGCATTTGTGGATATATAAAATTTAATATTAGTTAACAGATACAGTTGAGGCCATGGTGTAATGTAATGCCATGGAATGAACAGGGCATGAACTTTCACAGTGGGGGATGAAGAATGCAGCTAGACCAGGAAAGAAACCCCACCCTGGTTTGCTCACTGACTCCAAAGAAATTGCCATGCTTCAGGGAAACATGTTCCTTTTAGAGCTACCATCAATTGTGTATGTTACCCTCACACAAATCTCTGCCTTTTTTTTTTTTTTTCTGGACAGTAAACACAGCTGCTAGCCTGTATGAGGCTGGAAGCAGTCCTGTTGGCTTTGCAGGATTAAGTTCTGTTTTATTAAATAAAAGTCAAAGAACTGAAGTTTATAGATTGTGGTCAAACAGTTTCATGAATATGGTTGTTCCAAAGAGAACAATCAGTAGTTAGTCTTATATCCATTCCCAAGAAAGCATACTATAATTTCTTTAATCAATCCCAAAACAGGGACTAGCACGCACAGAAAATTTAATGTGTTTTAATCAAAGGCCACACTCATCCAAATCTAATGCTATAAGGATGCTATCAGTCACCCACAATGCTCCCTGCCAATTGTTCACTGTGTTAAGGAACAAACAAATCATCTGCAAAACCCACTAACATATTTAGCATGGAATGAGGTATAGAGGCAGATTTATGTGTAGCCAAAATATTATTCTTTACAACACAATGCATTAGCTGTGCATAAACATGTCCAAGCAATTTAGACAATGTGCATCACTGTGGAAGAGACCATAGCTCTACCCCAGGGTAAAACGATTCAGAGGCTGGTGTCACTCTGAGCTTCATATCCACATGTAAACTCATTATTCATAATAACAAATTAATCATGGGAAACCCAGATGAAGGGAGGGGTGATCACCAAAGTTGTTGTCATATTCTGAAATCCAAGTACATCTGTTCTGACCAGCCTTGAACAGCCCTGCTGGTTAGTGAAAAATGTACAGAAAAAAAGGGTGGGAGAAAGAAGGAATATTTATTTAGCTTTGTTTGATGTTTGAACATTGTAACTCTTATTCCATAGTAGGTAATTAGTCCTGCTGAAGCTCTTGGAACCAAACCAGTGGATCAACATTCAGCAATTTGAATACAGAATATGTAATATGTAGAACTAAAGAATCAGGGTAATATGCTCTAGGCTTCCAAAGGGATGAGATCTAAAATCAGTATTAGCAGTAGAATTGTATTTTTATTTATAGTATTATTTTTGGTGACTATTTGAATATGTAAAATTCTTCAAGAAATTCATTTTTGAGGAGATCAAAAGGGTGTACATTCTGTTGATTTAAAACAATGTATCAACTTTGAAATCATCTAAGATCCTTTTGAGAGAATGTACATGAGAAGTTTTTAGAAAGATTCATTGGCCAGACTGCCTTATTTCTAAAACAGTAAGTCTGTCATCTTTGTGGAGAAAGCTTCTTAATCCAATCCACTCTAAATTGCCAAACTCATAATCCTTCTATGTGAATAATTTTGGGTTCTACTTTTGATTTGGATGAACCATACATTTAGGAGTGGATCCTAGCCAGTATCACAAGGAATAGCTTTCATAGTGCCTGTACAAAAGATCATGTACTGTCTATAGAAAACATGTCCTGGGGATAATGTTTGACAGCATTCTCAGACTGTAGGAGGAGGAGTGCATATGTGTAAAGCTGTAGTAAATTATTACATAGCTAACTGACTGCTGTGTCTCAGTGAATGTAAATTAGACTGCAAAAATTAAAAATCAGGAATATTTTCTTAAATATTTTGTGCAACTCTACATGACTGCCCATGACTGATTCACTATCAGTGATCAGGGAGAAATATTAACTTATTTTTCACCCTTGGATCTTCATCGAGGGCCAGATTCAAGATTGCTTGGATTCCACTAAAAAAATCTCCTTCTTCAGGTATTTTACTGGAGTTTGTCTTAGACACCTGAAATTGTATATCACCCATCAATAGGAGTTTCAGCATCTCAACAAAGGCTCTTAGGCTCAGAGGCTTACTTCTTTCTTCTCTATTGTCCCAGCAAAGAAACATTTTGATTTGATTCTGATCTCAAAATTGCTACCAGGAGCATGTCTATTTTCACAGGCACCAATACAATGTTTGTAGACATTTTTCAGGAATGTTGGCAGCTCATAGGCCAATAATATGGAATTGCACTGAAGCTGATCACTAAGGAGCCATGCTGTAACCAGGTCATTTAAGTCAGCTTTATGGGAAGGATTTAAAACAGAACAATGATATAGTATATCACGGAAAATGCTCAAATCCCAAACTTTGATGAACCCTGATTGGTATATTGGCAATCCAAATTAAAAAAGTAATAACTTTTCCCCAACTTCGTGGACAGCTGCGTGCCAGACTGTAATGTTTATTGATCACCATCCTTTATCACTTTTCATTGACCATTTATGTCCGTAGTTATGCGTAAGGACTATTGATTGGGTAGTAATTACCCTCTAATGTAGGTCAGCTAAGGTCACCAGTACCAACTTGCCCTTCTTGATTTTTGTTAATTTAGTTTATTGGGATTTTGTTTTTCTCATTTTCAGTTTTGGAATTGATTTCCTTTTTTGTGCCTTTTTACATGCTATACAATATTTAAGTTGTTTACAACCTGCAAAGAAACTTCAACTTTATAAGTTCTTTCAGAAATATCTATTTTCACTGTTGTTATTTTATGCTGGTCTTCAAGAATCCAATATACATTTTCTGCGTAAAATCTAAAGCAAAAAAAGAAAACTAAAAAAAGTAGTGTACAAAATATGAAAAACTCAGAAAGATTTTTTTTATATTTGCTTCCCTTTGGGACAACTGACAGGCTTTAACTCAGATTACATCTCCTGTCATAAAAGAATACATAATTAATTCACCTTCTTGAAGAAGCTGCTGAAGTGGTAGTAGGGTGGGATTTTATTTGAAGACGTGGGTCAGAACTTTAATTCTGTACTTATAGCCACAAGAGCTGAGCCAGCATAGGGTGTGGGAGTATTAATTTACTACTGAAATGTGGGTCCACAATGAATTATGGCACTCTGCAAGCAAATAATTAGAGATAAAATCATGAGATGGGGATATTATTTGTTACACTTGTCTGCTATGTCTGAAATTGAATCTTGAGTACTTCCAGGGAGAGGTCATATGTTCCAATTCACTTTCCAATGAACCAAACACACAAGGGACCTGATCATTGCCAAGTTTGTCTTTGAGATGACACAGCCACAGAAGTTATGACAAGCAGTAATAGAGTTTATTCAACCACTGAATTGCAAAAAAAGTGAGTGACATACAGCCACAGGCTGAGGGGCTGTGGGGAGTGGTATGTGGGGATCCTGCTTCTGCAATAAATGTGGCATTGGGGTTTGGGGCTGGTTTGTTTGTTTGTTGTTTTGTTTTGGTTTGGTTTTGGGGTCTTTTTTGTTTTGTTTTTTTTGGGGTTTTTCTGTCATGTGCCCTGGTGGCAAAAAAGGCCAGCATTCCCTGGCCTGTGTCAGGAATGGTGTGTCCAGCTGGTGAGACTGCACCTGAGTGCTGTGTCCAGTTCTGGCCCCTCAGTTTGGGAAGGACCTCGAGACTCTTGAGAGAGTCCAGAGGAGGCAACGAGGCTGGTGAGGGGCTGGGAACACAAACCCTGTGAGAAACAGCTGAGGAAGCTGGGGATGATTAGCCTGGAGAAAAGGAGACTCAGAGGTGACCTCATCACTCTCTACAGCTCCCTGAAAGGAGGTTGCAGTCAAGTGGGGTTGGTCTCTTCCTCCAGGCACAACGGACAGAACGAGAGGACACAGTCTTAAGCTGTGCTAAGGGAAATTTTTGTTGGACATCAGGAAAATAATTCTTCACTGAAAAAATGACTGGGCAATGGAATCATCTGCCTAGGGAGGTGATGGAGTCACCATTCCTGGATGTTTTTCAAAGCCTGGACATGGCATTTAGTGCCGTGATTTAGTTGGGGAAGTGCTACATCATAGGTTGGACTTGATCTCAAAGTGTCTTTTCCAACCTAGTTCATCCTGTGATTCTGCGACAGTTTTAGAGGCAAGTAAGCTAATCAGAAATTATTTTGCTTTTTATAGACTTCTGTGTTTAAGTGAATTTTTGTGACCACACATACAAAGGATATTTGCATTTCATGGCACACAGACATCTGAAAGAAAACCAAAACAGCCTGATTTTCCCCAATATATTTTTTTCTTCATATGAAACAATTAAGGAAAAAAAATTCTTCTCTGAATTGTCTTTTATCTAACTCTGAGCTATAAATACGTTCACACATTCCACAGGAAATGGTTTCTAGTTGACTCCTTATCCAGGCAGTTTAGAACACTATTATTGGTGGCTTAAAGGGTGACCAAGCAGTTGGGACACATTTATGGGAAAATTTAATCCATTTATGTAAATTAAGATCATTGTAGAAGATATCTGAGTTACACATAAATAAGAATTAAGTACATAATTTTGTCAGTAAGGATATTTTGACCTAAAGTTCCACAAGTGATTCAAACTCAAAAAAATATTGCAGAAAATATATTGAAATATGTTAGTCTCTTGAGTCTTTGCTAAGTATAAAGCAGGTTTCATAAAGCACTTCGTTCATTTCAGTCTATCCAGACTTCAGAACTACTGGCCATAGTGCTTTGTCTTTAGAAGGCTGGAATTCCCCGTGGCTGTTGTTCACACTGACCTTTACATTGGCTCATTGTCCATACTTGACATGGGTCATGCAGACAAAAGCTGCTTTCCTCTTGTCAGTCAAACTGACTCCTTTCTAATTTGTTCTTTAAGGCCATGCCATGCCTTTTGTGAAATTTTTAGACATGACAAATCATATGAGAATGTGTTTCTTGAGGAAAACCAAAGAACCGAATTCTTTTTTATAAAAGCTTGGAAAATCCCTTCAAGCTTTTACTCCTGTTACTATGTACAAAATAAAGTTTAAAAAAAAAAAAGAAAAAAAAATCAAGGTGCATTAGAGATTCACATAGGTCTCTAGGTTGAGTAGGTTATCCTAGTCTTAAGATTAACCTCTGCCTTTTGAGTTGCCTGTCTCAAGAAAGGTTTTCCGTGTAACAGCTATACATGAGGAGCCACTTTCCTGGGAGGGTAGCTATTGAGTCAGACACGGACAGACAAATTTAGCCGGTAAAAAAGCAACCCAACTCCTCTTTGAAGAGTACATTAACTTGAAATTTTGCCCACAGCTACATGTTTCCTGGACCAGAAATGTTGTTAGTCTTGCTATTGAAAAGAAAGAACAGAATTAATGCATGACTCCTTTCATTAGCTGTCTGAATATACCTTGTCTGCTGTTATGTAACAGCCTCCTGTGAAAACTAAATATGTGTGTGACATATTTTGCAGAAAATAAAATGATTTCTGGTGCTAGATACATGGACCAGAGGTAACACATTGTTCAGTGAGGTGTGGTAAAACCAGGCTTTTCATTCTGTCCAGCAGTCAGTTGCTATTACTTAGTTTGTATTACTTAGTTGCTATTATTTAGTTTCAGGACTTGATGAGCTCTTATTAAATCTTATTAAAGTGATTAACCCTCAAAAAAAAAAAAAGGAAAGCAGAAATTTTAGAAATGTACACTACAAAATGTAGAAAGGGGACATAAATCAATAAAAACATTAAGAAAACTACTTAAGAAAAGGAAGTATCTTCTATAAAAGAAAACAGATTTTAATAGTCTGAAAATACCCTCTAGTTATTTTGAGTTATTTTGCTTATATATGATGCCAGCTGATTTCCTGGCTGCAAAAATTTTTGAAAGGAGCTGAGTATGAGCCAATGTGGCTAGGTCATCAGGTAGCAACTAGTCTTAGGATTAGGGCAGACCTACAAAGTAGAATGTGTCTCAGCTCTCTAAATGGTTTTGGAAAAAAATCAGACGGCCTGTTCTTTGGGCCTTTTAAAAAAGTATTTTCACTGCATTATCTTACAGCATCTTAAATTGTCTTAAAGTGCTGTCTTATCAGGAAAGCAATATCAAAACACCCAAGCTGGAATTCATGCCGTTACATTTAGGAAGGTTAAAAATAAGCTTCTAAGCAAAACTTTTGTTTGAAGATCCTTTCTGCAATCAACAGAGACAAACACTTTCAGAGAATAACCCAACCATTCTAAAAGTACAGATTCCAAAAGTCGGAACAGGTGGTGCACGTGGCCCTGCTGTATCTAGCTCTTCGCCTGAGTGTAAAAGGAACCCAGAGAAGGAGTCAAGAATTGGTTCTGAATTTCCAGGTGGACAGACTTAACAGATATCATTCAATTTTCAAAGTATTATTAAAATATGCACACCTATGATCCTGAACTGATTCAGACAGCCTTTCACACAGCCTCTTGCTGCAGATATGAAATGGAACTTTGCTCCTTTTAGGAATTTCTGTCAGACTATCCTGGTAACACATCCAAAGATATAGATTGTTTCACTAAATATATCAATTCAGATTTAACAAAAAGTTTCATATTGTTAAGTACTACAGAATGTGAAAAATCCAAGGTGGCCAGAACTCAAGAACTGCAATTGATTAAAAAGCATTTAAAAAAAAAAAAAAAAAAAAAATCATTGAGTCATAGAATGGTTTGGGTTGGAAGGGACCATCCCATCCCATGGGCAAGGTCACCTTCGCCTATCCCAGGTTTCTCCAAATCCTGTCCAACCTGACCTTGAACACTCCCAGGGATGGGGCAGCCACAGATGCTTTAGGCAACCTCTGCCAGGACCTCAGCATCCTCACAAAGGAGAATTTCTTGCTTATCATTTAAACTTATTCCCTCTGGGTTTAAAGTCACTGCACCTTTTTTAAAATGAAGCACCAGCCCCTATTTTGGGTTCATTAAACTCTGTTGATCTGAAGGGTATATTGCATCATGCCTAGTCTCTCCCTAGTTGCATTTACTGATGGATTAAGGTCACCTAGAGGACTTTCACCTCATCAGCTCATTCAGCAATATAAAGCGAACTTTGTTTTATGTTCAGACAGTTTAGCAGTGATGCCTTTTATATGACTAATTTATGTCAAACATGTCAAGATAGTTTTTTCAGAAGTACTGCATCCAATATGGCATCAGTTACCAGCCATTCAATACACAGCTGCATACCTAAACAAGCAAAGCATCAAACATATATCTTTTATAATTAAAAAATATGTTAGAAATAAAAATATGGTAGAATTTCAATATACAAAGTAGATTTTCTTGAGAATTTACTGAAATTTCCTGTCTTTGAGAACCTGGTTTTTTTAAATTTTCTTTTATAGTCCAATAACATATCATTATTTATTTTTTGTCCTAGCCACCTAGGAAGAAGACAAAACCCAGTGAGAATTTTTAATGTATCAGGAAAAGAATGTGTGCTGCCTTATAAGATAGCTGTCATATGGCATTGACAATGTTGTTGTCATTGCCGTGGAGTCCTGTGTTGTATCCAAATGAAAAGTAATGACTAAGATGAAATTTATTTCACTTGGACTATGGCCATGTTTTTTTGTCTATGGTTAATATTTGGAAGAATGTCAAAGTAATCTAAATGCTTCAGCATCACTCTTAAAATATTTCATCCAGCAAGATTCAGACTCCCAGCTGAAAGAGTTTTTCAAAGAATAGTAGGTATTTAAAAATTACTAGAAACCTATATACAAGCTTCAAGTTTTTTGTTTTTTGGTTTTTTTTTAAAGAAATGTTCATGTTAGTTTCTTAATCCATGTTGAGACACCTCTCATCCATCATGGAAGGATCATTTCTATAGCACCCTCATAATGCACACAGGAGATGGAAAAGAAGAAAATTTATTCCTTTTTAGATCTTTTGATGCCTTCACAGAACATTGAAGGACCTGACTGTCAGTGTAGTACTACATACCAAAACATGTAATAAAACCATATTGTTGAAGCAAGACCTGTGGAATATCAGGTTTTGTAGTGTAACACCTCAGAGACATCCCTGGTGTCTGAAATACCACATCATACTCTAAGAGCATCTGCTCTTCCATCAGCCCCTGTACTGAACACAGTTCAAGTAACTACAGCACTGGCTTCAAATCACACCTTTCATATTTCTCCCTTTAAGTCACTGTATTCAATAAATATAACATGAAAAGAAGATACCTCACTTCAAAATTAAATAAAATATTTCTCTTCAGTGTGGCTTTGGCTGTTACAGTATTGAAGAGAAGACATGAATGTAGATTATGTATTTACTGCTGTCATGACTCCTTGGGACTGGAAATGTTTTAGATGCAAAAAGATTAAAATAGGACAGATTTCATCACGTGTTTTTGAGTCATGACAGGCATTATTGATTCTATTTACCTACCTTACATTCAGCCTCTAAATTAGGAACCCAGTATGCTGAAACTGGCAATTTTTCTTCTTAAAGAGTGTTTGAAGGAAAAGGAAATCTTTTAGAGTAGAATTTCAGTTCCCTTTGAAGCAGTTTCCATATCATATAAAGCTTTTGCATTAATTTGCAACAGAAGCAAGAGTTACTACCAGAGCCATAAAAATATGAGTAATTTTAAAATTCCCACATATTTTTCTTTCATTCTTGGGTAATTTTTTTCTAAATCCAATGAAAGATCAGTCCTGTTTGTTTCCTTACTTTGTTTTTGGTTTTGTTTTGTTTTGTTCTGTTTTCCTGAAATTCTATCAATGTAGTCAAACTGTTGAAAAAAACATTGATTTTTAAATTCTGGAAATTGTTTTACAGTAGGAGAAAGGGAACCTGGTCCTGGAATATTTTGTCCTGATTCTTTATTTGGCTTTGAAGATAATGTATTCATTCTATATATTTTTTTGGGGAATTAAGTGAAGCAAGGAGGTATTTCAAAGTAGTATCTATAGAAGACTGAACATTTGGCCAAGAAACACATTGAAAGAAAAATATAGCAAAACTCAAAATTCAGGCATAATATTTTACAGGGCCTATAGTTTCAGTTCCAGAGATTTCAATCTAGCTCTTTCAGCAAGAACATTCAAAAAAACTGAAAAATTTGTTTTGATCCTTTAAGTCCAAAGATTTTTTTTTAATTTTTTTTTTTTTTTTTAATTAGAAATATAAGTATTTCCCATACTTTCCCTGCTCCTGGAAAAAATGCCCAGGAAAAAAGAAAAACAGGATAAAAAGAGCCTGTGATTTAAGATTAAAAGAACAAAGAAAAAAAGAAAAAACAAATTTTCGATTTTAATTTGGGCATAACATTTGATGGTAAAGGAAATACTGACTTTTAGATTTGTCGCAGGAGACTGATAAAGAGATTTCCCATCATGACATTCACTTTTCAGTCTTTATTACATAAAGCAAATAGAGTTTGTTTATTCCTTTCCCAGAGAGCAAAAAGGTTCACTTAAGGAATAGGCTGGAAATAAGTTCCAGACTAACCTGTATCTCCACTACTCAGTGTAGAGAACTTGAGCTGCTCAGTGTGTATGCAGGACGGATAAAGCAATTTAATATTGTTGTAGATGACCAGCAAATTACAACCCCTTAAAGCTAGGAAGAAACAGGAGAGATGTTATGATTTAGATGTGTAATGATACTTCCACGGGCTACTGCTGTCTAAATGCTACTCATACATCAACCCTTGCTCCTGGCTGTATGTGAAATCAAAACAAGAAGATACTAAATGCTGAATTCATGGGGAGAAATCCCAACCCCACTGAAGTCAGTGAAAAGAGTCCCACTGTTTTAAACTGAACCCTTCTTTCACACCTGGCATATGCACAGTGTGATGAGAAGTTCCTGTTCCAAATATTGAATGTGCTTAAACACAGACAGCCTGGTGAAACAAGAGTGTACCTTATTCAAAAAAATTACAGCCTTGTTCACATAACCATGTGATGCTCTTCAGGCTTTTTGTTTTTTGTTTTTTGTTTTTTTCTTTTTCTTGCATAGTTTTCTTTCTTATTAAAAAAAAATTAAAAATATTAAGAACAGTGTTAGGATGAGGTCAGGCTTAGAAAGTAATTTAATGTGAATATCATTAAAATCCCGTTCCTTCAAATGAATTTTTTCAGGTTAATAAATCTGATGAGATATAAAATTATCTGATTTATACCTATGCATTAGTAGATCTGAAATATCAGTTATTATCTCCCTGTTTAATACTTTGATTGCTATATAATTTTATGAAGCTTCTAGGATAGGTTCAAAAGAAAGAGAAATAGGAATTTTCTAGCTACTATTTAAATTTGATTGCCAGGCAAGAGGGTAACACTCAGAATTAAATTTTCTGTGATTAGCATAATCTGAAATAAGATATCATAGTGTTAGTAATTGGTATTGTAAATAGTTTCATTGTTTAATGGAAATCCAGGAACTAGGTACTTCAGAAATAATTTACAGTACAGTAACTTTGTTTCAGCAATATTCTTAGTCATTGTGGTGCATACTCTGCTAATAAATAAACTGAAAACTGTGTATTGTCCTTAAAAGAGCACAAAGATATTAATCTTACAGCTTGTACATTAGATAAAAATCTTCTGTGGGTAAGAACAATATCTTGACTGGACTCTGAGCAGTGAGAAAAAAATCGTTGGCAACTTTTTTTTGTAAGTGATGAATTGCAGGTTAGTAATTAATGAAGTTGTAGGCCTCTTTATACAGCATGAAAGTCAGGAACCTGTCTCTTACTGCTAGAGATCTTTTCACACTGAGAATAAGCAGACAAAAAGCTCTGCTGTGCTACTTAATTCATAATTTACAAAATTTGGCAACTGACTTTATTGGAGCCCCAAATTTATCCCATTCTTGACACAATGCCTTATTTTAGATCTCATTTATTTTGGTTAAATTTTTCTCATTTAGTACCTGTCCTGCTTTTCACTAAAATATAGTGCATTGGGAATGCACACCTAGTGCAGAAAATGGATTAACTCCTGATAGGTTTCTCTGTGCAAATTTATTAGAAAAGCAGAATGTGATTCTGCAAACCATGACTGTTCTTTGCTGAAAACTTATTTTGTCCCATACCGACACCACTGGGGTTTCCACATCCAGTTCTAGATTAATAATACAAAGGCTTTATCTAACAGTCCATAATGGCTTGGGACGTTCCCTGAAAGGAAACACACCAAAACAGAACTTTTAAAAGTCTTCCCACTCCACACACACACACACAAAGAAGTACAGTTACCTTTAAGTAAAGACTTTAATTTTAAAGAGAAAGCAAAACAAAAGGCATAACACAAGGGAATACCAAAATAAGCCTTAGGGCCTTTCTTTGGAAGAAAAGTGAAGCCATACAGCTATTGCAGTTAGCAAAATTGACTGTTGAGCTAGCAGGGACTCTCATTTTGCTGAGAAAGTAGCATCTGGCAACAACTGATATAAAAAGCCTAGCTCACACTTTACCTTGTGTCAGTTGCTTTTTTTGGGTAAGCACATGATATTAGCATGGTTAGGAAAACATAAATCTCAACACTGAATGCTATAAACCTCCCTCACTCCGTGAATTTCTGGAGTCAAACTATGTAGAAGATTTTCTGTAGCTGTTAAGGCCAAGGACAATATCCAACTTTGCTCATAATTCAGGCCCCATTTCAAATCATTGAACCATCTGAGACAGAATCTGAGAGTTTGGGGTTCAGGTTCAACATCAGACATTTAGTTGGAAATGTTCTGCCCATGTACAGTTCATTTTACATCTTCCATAATAAAACTAGTCAAAAAATCTCTTACATTCACCTCCTCTGCTCGTTTCATAGGTATGGCTAGAGCTATTCCCATTCTTTTTAAATCACATCAATTTCATATTAATGTTCTGCTGGTCTGCAAAATCACTGGAGGAATTTTTATATTCTTGCACAGAACACCATTACTCTCTCTGCAGCAGGCCTGGACTGACATATCTGAACTCCCAAGTATCAGAGCTGTGCTATTAAAAATTGTCTGGATGGTCAAAACCATCCAGTGGCTGGTGAATGGAATTATATTCAGTTGGTGACCAGGTACTGTGATGTCACCCAAGTCTCAGTGTTGGGGAAGGCCCTGTTTAATATCTGTGTTTATGATATGGACAGGGGGCTTGAGTGCACCCTCAGTCAGTTTGCACATGACACCAAGCTGGGTAGGTCTGCTGGAGGGCAGGAAGGCTCTGCAGAGGGGTATGGACAGGCTGGATCCATGGGCTGAGGCCAGTGGTGTGAGGGGCACCAAGGAGAAGAGCCAGGTCCTGCTCTTGGGTCACCCAACCCCTGCAGCTCCAGGCTGGGGCAGAGGGGCTGGAAAGGGCCCCTTGGGAAAGGCCCTGGGGGTGCTGGTGCCAGCAGCTGGACAGGAGCCCAGGGGTGGCCAGGTGGGCGAGAGGCCAGTGGCCCCTGGGCTGTGCCAGCCAGGTGTGACACAGCCCCAGGGCAGGGCCCGTCCCCTGTGCCGGCGCTGCTGAGGCACCTCCAGTGCTGGGACAGCTCTGGGCCCCTCAGCACAGGAGAGACACCGAGGGGCTGGAGCGTGTCCAGGGCAGGGAATGGAGCTGGGGAAGGGGCTGGAGCCCCAGGAGCGGCTGAGGGAGCTGGGAAAGGGGCTCAGCCTGGAGCAAAGGAGGCTCAGGGGGCCCTTGTGGCTCTGCACAAGTCCCTGGCAGGAGGGGACAGCCGGGGGGTCGGGCTGTGCTGCCAGGGAACAGGGACAGGAGGAGTGGCAGAGGGATGAGGAGAGGGGGTCTAAAGTCAAATCAAAGGAGATTTAGATTGGATCTTAGGGAACATTTCTCCACTGCAAGAACTGGCAGCCATTGGAAGAGGCTGTCCAGAGCAGTTGTGGAGTCACCATCCCTGGGGAGATTTGAAATGTGTAGATGTGATACTTAGGAACAGGTGTTGGTAGTGTACCTGGCAGTGATGAACTCAATGATCTTGGAGGTCTTTTTCAATCAAAAGGAATTAATTATTATATGATTTTTATGATTTTCATACAGAAGTAAAAGTCTATTTTTTTGTCTTACTTCAACACAGTCTACCAAAAATATTTTAATTATCTTTTAAATGTTTAATATAACAATGAACGCCATATCTGAAAGAATTATTTGGACCTGAACAATAAAAAAACAAACAAAAAATGAAATCCCTCTAAAACTACATCTCTTCATTCTCATGTATAACTGTGTTCCAGGTTTTAATAATTTTTGGTTTCCTAGAATAGGATCATTAGTAGCACATCTGGAAAATTTACAGGACAACTGGTTTCACCTAGGTTTTCAATGCAGCAAGAGTTGTGTCATTTGGAAAAAGTATGTATACTTCTCATCTGAGATTTAAAAATCACTCCTAGGAAAATCAGAAGTCATATTAAATGGGTACTGATATTGCAATTGGACAACAGGCTCCTGTTAATCTTCTCTAAAAAGCAGATGAAACATAATTCCTCACATAAAGCTAATTCTGTGGTTTCCTGATTCCTGTGGGCTGTACTAGCAGATGGTATCAGCAGCATTCCTTCAGCTTTGGCTAAGACTCAGCTTTTCATTTCAATTTGTCTCTTTTTAATTTCAACCATGGGCACTATATACAGTAGCTGCTTGAGTTAGTCAAATAATTATTGAAAAACACCATTTGTGGTGAGATTTAACGTCTACCTACTGAACAAGAACTTGCAGATAACATTTTTTTTATTTCTTGGCAGCCAGATTTAGAGAGAGTCCAAATGACCTTTTCTCATAAGACACTGAAGGCAAATCCATGGATAGGTCTTGGGGTGTCACAGAACATTCTAACTTTTTAACATTTGGGTCTCTTTTGCTGTATTACTTCCATTTCCTTTCCACATTAGTTATGGGTTCAGCTGGCAGTACAAAGAACCTCAGATTCTCAGCAGAGCCTGGGACTGAGATAAAACAGTTTTGAGCTGGTGCTACATCTCCTCATTGGCAGAGATGGTTCTCCAAAAGGTAGAAGTCTCCATCCAACAGCCATGCCATGTAAGGTTAACAAAATTTTAGATGGTAAATAGTACTACTAATTCTGCTAAGAAAGTTTTAGTGATCTGGATAATGAGGCTGAATAGGCAGATAGATGGGCAGAATTAAGATGTCATAGACAATATGATATATATAATTATATTCAAAAGTGTACATATGAGAAATAAGCATTTAATTAGTGGTAATTTTTGACTTAAGAATGTGTACTGTAAAATTCTTCATATATTCCTATAATCAAACATAATTGATGGTCAAAGACCAGTGGAAAAAGGGAATATAACCTCAGTGGAATATCTAAATATGACCTATAGCTTAAGGATAAAACTTTGTGTCTTTTAATTAATTTTATTGACCTCATGTTGAGATCTTTAAGCTTATTCTGAATTAATTGCATCTACTCAATTTTGATTTTTACTGATGAGATTATAATCTGTGATAGCTATTTTTAAAATCAGTTTTACCCACAAATAATGACTGTTAACAAGTAAAAAGGTCTCTTATTTAAATAGCAGAGCCATACCTTTTTTTCCTTCCAGAGGAAAAAAAGTTCATTTAAAATTAAAAGAAAATTCAAATTTTTCTTACTACTTTTTTATCAGGACCAAAACAGTTTATTAGTAAAATTCTGCCCGTAGTTTATTAAACTAATGCCACACAAAAGTCACCATGAGATTATGAAGAATATTTTATTACTTCAGTCATCTTAAATGTCATTAAAGTGCCCAGTGAGATTAAAATAACAGTATTTTCCTTCCTGATATAACAACATGAATTTAGTTATATACAATTGTCTTTGTACAATTTTCCTAAGGTACCCTTTAGTACCTTTTATACAGTAGAAGATTTGTGGCTTGGGGAAAAAAAAATCCTTTCTTTTACTAATTTTAAAGATCTTTGAAATGTAACTCTGCCCTTGATGACATTCATCAAATATTTACCAAATGTGTCCTTCCACATCATCTTAGTATGTAACTGATGAAAAATTTAAAAGCTGTCAACAGTGGTATATTTATAAGTTTGACTGCAAAATCATTACATTGCCTATAATGTTTCCATGATGCAATAAACCCGTGAAGAAAAAAAAGGAGAGAATATCCCTGTGGTGTTTTCTGGGCAGGTGTTGTGGATTTTTGAGTTAAAAATTTGATTTCACATATGCCAGGTGTCCTCTTCATCCATTGAAGTGCTGAGGTGGTGCTGGGCAATACTGGATAGGAGAGTTGTTGGTACTGTGTGATTACTGACACCCTTTAGTATTTTAATGATGAAAGGAAGAAAAAAATTATGGCCTTTAACTAATTAAGTGCAATTAATTTATAAATATACAGAAAAAATATTGCAATATTTTACATCACTTTACTATTAAGGAATATAAGGAGCATGCCTTAATATTTATCAGTCTTTATGTGCAGAACTGTATTTGTTAAATATGAGCCTGTTAAGGGGACAAGGACAGATGGAGGATTAAATCAGCAGGAGAGGTGATATACAGTCACCAGGTGTGACAATGGATGATCACTTAAAGCAGATAGATAAGGGTAAAAGGAGTTAATAAGTGAGAGGATTAAACAAAGAAAAATAAAGATTAAACAGGACAAATAAAGTTCCTAGCACCAAAGTCTATTAGTGTATGAAATTATCTGCTGTAGGAAATGATAGACGTCCTATTTTTTGACTCACTGCACACTAGATGGGATAAGGTGTTCATAAACAGACAATAGTAGGGGAAGAAAAAGCTCTATTCTTAAAAGCAAAATGGCAACAAAATACCCTTAACAAGGCTTTCCAATTTTGCAATTTCCTTGGGACTACTTACCTGACTTAGTGGCAGATACTGCAGAGCAGTCTGTCTGTCTGAGATTTTTAATAGGTTGTTTTAATAAGCCTTTCTTGTGATTTGTGTTTCTGATACGAACAGCAATTACCCAGCCAAGTAATGAGACTCTAATGAACATGTCTTTCCTAGATTACTTTAGAAGTTCATCACAGAACCTAATAGCATTGTAAAACTAAAATATTTTCTTTTTTTCTCTGTCAAGACACATCTGATTGTTCTTCTAAGTGCCTTTATATAAAAGCAATAGAGAGAAAAAATATATATATAGGTCTGTGCATGTGTGTGCGACCATCAAATACATGTTGTTTTTATCTACAATATGATATAGAACAAGGAAAATAAATTTATTTTTGCATGTTCTGCTCTACAAGTGTACATCAATGTACTTATTTTCACTGCAGGTTTCATGTGAACGTGTCTTCTGTGTGCAGAAGGAAGGTTTCTAATATTTTGGATGTGTTAGTTATTTAGTATTTATAAGAAAATAAATAAAGAATTAAAAAATTAAAGGATCTGAAAAAGGCTTTGAACTGCAGTTCAAAGCAGTGTCATAAAGGATGGCACTGTACAATGAAAAAGGGAAAATTAGGGTGATGATTTAAATCTGCTTGCAGAGGCATGAGCAATCACCCTGATTCACTGAGCTAAATAATCAACATTTCTGTAAAACCAAGGGTTGAAAATCATCTAAATTATAACTTGGAGATGTAACAGGTTAAAGGGGGATTTTTAAAGCATTTGTCTGGCAAGAAAAGGGTAGTATTATAAATTCACTTCTTTAACTGATTTAGACAATTATTTTATGATGGGATTAAACCCATCTGAAAAGGGCTGATTTGCCCTCTCTTATTATACATAGAATCTTCTAAAACTAACTCTACTGTTTAGTTCCTCATTAAATGAACATTTGATCAGAAGAATCCCACCATGAACAATAGTTCCAGAATGATGTGACTCAAAAATATTCATGGCAATAAGTGTTAATGGAAGTTGTGAGACAAGTTTGTTTTAAAGGATAATTTATATATGCAGCAACCTCATGACTTCAGATGTTCAAGGTTGACCTTGAGTTCTGCAACAAAATAACTCTCTGAATTGTTTTACTGGAACAGGTTTAAAAGCAATTTCAATTTCTAGACATTTTGATAAGGTGATGTGTTTTGGTTTGTTTGCATTGCTTTGCCCAGGTGATCTTTTTTTACTGATTTGTTTGTTTGTTTCTGGTAGATATTTGCTTCTCACAGTGTGTCCTTAAAGAAAGAGGAGAAGGCACAACAGAGAGTTTTATATCACTACTTGGAAGTAATTATTTCTAAATAATCGTATCTAATGTTTTCCAGACAGATTTTTTTTTTATACTAAATTAATAGCAATGTAGTGAACTCCAGGTGGATGCTTTTCTAGTTCAGGAATTCAATTCCAGTTTCAGGCTTTAAAAGCTTTTAAGGTGTTGATTTTAAATGATTATTCTTTTAAAGCCAAAGAGGAAAAATAAATGTTCAAAGAGTAAGAAGCTTTATTTTCCTACATTTAGTGAACGTAAAGGCAAAAAAAACAGGTACTGCTAATTTTTTTGTCATTTTCTTGACATCGCTAAAATGAAAATTGCTGATCATTTATATCAAGCAAGATGCAGTGAAAAAAAAAAAATTAGTTCAGTCATGCCATTTTGACTAAGAAGGAATATGAAGAGCAACAGCAAAAACATTTTATCCCAGAAAGAGACCTGGAATGCAGATTCCTAGCCCAAGGATCTCAGAACATTTCCTCCTGGAACTCAGTTTCTTTCCTGCAGGTTAGAAATCACACTCCTTGAATTCAAAGTGTGTAATTGCTGAGATAAACAATTCAGGAGCAAATTGATGGCTTGCAAATTGATGGCTGCAGATTGCTGGTGTACAATGACAAATGATGACTCTGCTTGGGATGTGTTGCAAGCAGAGAAATAGAGGATGGACTACGTGCACCAAACACTTAAATTACACTGAATTATGTGATTGGTCACAGTCGATAGTAAGTGGAAAACATCAGAAAACGGAACCAGTGGTTCCAAAGGGTAGGAAAACTGGCACAGTATAAGAGACAGAAGAGCTATAAGGCTTGGGAGGTTTCTGCAGAGAGAAAGGTTTGGAGCATTCACAAAGGAACAAAATATCCAGAGGGGTAGAACATAGAAGGTGGAAGGAGTCAAAACTACTAATTTTAATGAGAAGTTATTCAGTCTTCATCAAAGGGATGATCATTGGATCATTGGAATGGCATAAACCCACGTAGGTAAGTTCAGTAAATGGATCTTAGACACCTGATGCCAGAAAAACCTTCAAAATCCTTCAATAAAAGCACATATTTAGATTTGAATTTTACTCTTGGAACCAGGTAACTTACATCAGTACCTTCCATCACCATGTATGTCCATTCATGAGTGTACAGCCTTAAGCACCAGATTCAGTGCCAGACTGAGCACTGACAACAGAAAATTTAAACTCCTAGGTGCACAGAAAATATAAAGGAAATAATAAGAAAAAATATAGTTTTGACAGCTAAACATTCATGTATTTGGACACTGACCAAGACACATTTCAATATTTTTTCTTTTTTTTTTTTATTTTTTATTTTATGAGAGGACCATATTCTCTTTTGCTTAGATTGACAACTGAATACACTATACACAGTGTTCTAAAAATAGTTTATAACTTTTTTATTTTGTTATTTTTTTATTTATATCTAGCTTATATGGTAGCAGGTACTTCATAAATACTTAAAATAATCAAAAAATATATTTTAATCTATTCTTGTAATATCCTGACAGTTTTGCATTGCTTTATTGAAACAAATGACAAGAAAAGTGTCATTGCTAGAGAATAAGACTAATGTATATCCCTCATTTATGAAAAATAAAGGGTGAAGACAGTTTTATAGAGTGAACTCAAAAGTCATACATAAGAGAAAAAAGGTTTCAGAATTGATTGAGATAAAGAGTGTCATTACTCACAGAATGCACAAAGGAAAGTGGATTACCTGAGGAAAGCAATAACAAATATATTCTTATTGAATAAACTTTTTTTGTTCATCTCAGTATTTTCTCTGTCAGTGATAACAATGAAAAGAACAGGAAAGCTTATGCAATAGACCTTTGGAAATGTCAGTGCCTTGTGTACAGTTACTTCAGTGTTTTCTTCATCTCACTTTCTGACTCCTCCGGACATCACTTTGTGTAAATTCTCAAGGGTAGGGACTTTGGTTTGTGTTTACCCTGGCCAGCACTGGGTGGAAAACTCAGCCAAATTGTGCAGCTGAACATTGCTGTCAACTCTTCCTCAGTAATCATAGCCATGAGAAAGCTATGAAACAAACACATTTTAATTTCAGAGACAACATCTTTTGATATATTCTTATCCTATTTGGACTGAGGTCCCTAGGATTTTCCCTGGGATTTTGTATGTTGCTGAAAAGCAGATTATCTTCTATACCTTGTGCATTTGTGTGACTGCCGTGTTTAAGTCACTGTTTGTATCTGAGCCACGGTTTTGTTTTATACAAGCAAATTAAACCGGATCTGCCAGAGCCATACATCCCTGTAATCCCTGTAGAAATGAACCAAGATGCATAACACTTGCTAGTGCAGTAAATTAACAAGATTAATGGGACATTTCCTCTTACCTTGTGAACCCAAAAATCCATCTCTTTGTTCACACTAGATTAGTTTTACTCACCGCAAGTGGCCCATTCCTAATTTTACATTCTTCAAAGATTATGAATAATTCCAGACTGTAAATTTCCAGTACAGCACTTCATCAGGATGCTCTCTGGGATTTTTATTTCAAATCTACCTTGAGACTTGAAAAATCATTTTCATCAAATGTATACTGGTCTCTGGTTCTGCACATATTTATCCTGTGTCTTCAGATTCATGACATATTTACTTTGCAAAAACATCTCCATATAAATAAAACACGAAACATAGGAATCATCATAGCACAGGAGGTTTGAATATTGTTGCTGCTGTGGAAAAATAATTTGGCTTTTCTGTGCCCAGATACAACTGGGCCACATTGTTTTCAGCTGGAATAACAAACAAAATATGAAGCTTTTTCTTTGGCAAGTTATCCTTGAAATGGCCTACTACTTCAGGTATATGGATGTGCTGGTTTTGCATTAATTGATATTTTGGGAGGAGGGAAGAAGCCCCCACAGAAATATTTTTCTGAGAGAAGCTGCTAAGAGCTTCCTCTGTGCCAGGCAGAAACCAATAGCTGGCTAGCTCTGAGAATTGACAACCTGTTAAACCATTTAGAAGGTAGGTCTGCCTCTGAGAAATTCATATTTTGAAGACAGACAGGCCTGGACAATCTCTCTCTTGCTTCCAGCCCTGAGGATGTAACTGGGTTGGGCTGGCCCCGCTCTGCTGTGGCCCGCGGGGCCTGGTGGGGCCTGGCCAGACCCCGGTGGTGGCCAGGCAGGGAATGGGAGGCTGCGGACCCCGGCCAAGGCTGGGGTCTTGCCAACATCTTGCCAACCCCTAATCCCTGCCCTGCTGCCAGCCCACACCGAGCTGGGGTCTGCTGAGCCCCAGGAGCAGCTGCAGGCCGGCCCCACTTGGCTGCGGCCCACATGGCCCCAGCGGCCACCAGGCAGAGGGAGGGGAAGCTGTCAGCCTGTAGCTGAAATTGAAGGAAGCAGGGGCCGGAGACCAGCCATGTGGCCAAAGTGGGCACCACCATTCTGGCCAGGTCCCTTGAGATCTTGGCACAGCCCCAGAGCGACCCCAAAGAACTTTCATCATAAGCAGGTTCAGCCTCAGCCCAGTGGAAATCAGATGGCTATCTGCAGGCCTGGGCGAGAACTCTCTGACTGCACAGATGAAACTTGCAAAATAATGATCCTTTCTCAAGTGAGAGAAAAGGACAGAGTGAAGACATGTGGAGAAACAACATGAGATCACCAGGGAAAGAAGGAATCAAGTCCCAGATGGAAGAAGAATGAGGTCTTGGGCTACAATTATTTTGGTAAGGCCATGGAGATGGACTATTATACACTAGAATTTCCCCTTTTTTTCATGAAAAAGTTAAAACTGTGGACACAAGCAGAGGCATCCATAATGAAGCAAAACAGATGTTGAAGTAGCTGTGATCCCATGGAAAACTTGAACAGAGAGAGATGAGAGTGATGAAGACCCTTTACCCCCAGGGAAAGAAGAAGTCCTCTGTTCCCGGAGATGAAGATGATCTCAGAGAAAAATGAAGACAGCTTTTGCTTTTGTACAGCTTATCTTTAAAATGAGTTGACAAGGCCCATTAACTCATGTGTCGGAAGGCTGTGAAAATGGGAGGAACTTCATGATTGCAGATTTTCCGGTCGGCTGCTATTTGTGGGAATTAAAAAGCCAGAAGAGAATTAATTGTTCCTTGTAGAGGAGTCTCCATGGCATGGTGAGAGAAACTTGTCTTCCTACAAGAACTGATAAAAGACTGTTGTAGAGGTGCTAACTGATTGAAAATCCAAAGTCCTGTCTCTACATTGTCAGTGGGAAAGGAAAGTTGTGGGGAGGGGAGGAGAAGTGTTCTGAAAGTTTTATTCTGATTCTTATTATTCTTTTGGTTCTATTAATAAAGTTTTATTTATACCTTTTAAAATTTTAAGCCTGCTTTGCCTTCCTTCTAATCATATCTCACAGCAAGAAATGAGTAAATAATTCTAGTAGGTGGACTGGTGATTTTAGCCAACACTAAATCCACTACATTATTTGCTGCGTCAGCTAGGAAACTCAAATTGATAAACCAAAACCACTACAATGGAAACAAACAATATGGGAACATATTATAGAAAGTGTTTCTTTCTGAACAGGTGACTAATTTAATTAATTTTACTCATAGAGTCACAGTGTCACTACTTAGGGCTTGTAGGGACCTCTCAAGATCGTCAAGACCAATGCCCATGTTCAAAGCAGAGTCAACTGCAGCAGGTTGCTCAGGGTTGTGTCCAGTTTTGAATACCTCCAAGGACAGAGGATATACAACTTTTCTGGGCAATTTTTTTCCACAGCTCTCACAGTAAAGAGTCATAGAATCACAGAATCCCTAAGGCTGAAAAAGACCTGCAACATCATCAAGTCCATTTCATCCTGTCCTTAACTAGAATTTCTTCAGATTCAGATAAATAATGTGTTCAGGTGTAGCCTGATATATAAGATATATGATGTATAAGAAATCTAATTTTTCAGTGGTCAGGTTTTTTGAGGTAGCAACTTTGGTACCTTTTTTCTTCCATCACTCCACATAACGCTGTAATTTCAGTTTGTTTTAGAACGATATTGCAAAGGTGATAGGATAAGAAACAATATTAATTTTTTATGTAGAACCCATGCAAAATCCTTACTGTAACAACCAAGTGGAAATTCAATCATATTTAGGTTCTGTATTTGCTTCTGGTAACAGCCATGTCAGAAAAAACTTGAAAGTTAGCAACAGTTCCAATACATGTGAAAACTATGAATGTGTGTGGCAGAGTATAAATATGAGCAGATCAATAGGAATCTAACTTCAAAGGACCAAGAAAGATGTATTTGTGCTATTTTATGTATGTAGAACAGTATCACAAAAAAAGTTCATCCCAGAAGATCAGTAGAATAAATTTAAAACCTGTTTCATTTGGAAAAAGAATCTCCAGTAGAACTGCAAAGCACATTTCTAGTAAACTTCTAGTCTAATATATTCTGATACAGGTCAAGATTCTTGCATATATTATTTTAACTTATTCATTATTTAAATAGCCACAGAAGTATATTTGTGTTTCTTTTTTCACAAATATTACAAGATCTATTCCCTTTTTCCTAAGGCTAGATGTTGGATGAAGCATATTAAGTGCTAATTAGAAAAGAAAAGGGAAGATTGGAACTATAAAAACAAAGTTATATGCTTGGTTTTCAGTTTGAATTTCTGAGTAGACATAAGGACATTAAAAATATTTGTCAAATAAAACCCCCCAAAAAAAGTCTTTTAAAAAAACGAAATTGATTTTCTCCTTTTCTTCTTTTCTTCTCTTTTTTTTCCACTTTTTTCTTTTTTCCCTTTTTTTCTTTTTTCTTTCATTTTTTTTCCTCTTTTTCCGTTTTGCCCTTATCTTCCCTTCATTTCCCTTCCCTTCTGTGTTCTTCATTTACTTAATTAGATACATTCTTGGAATGTGAGTAAAAAACTCCATTTTCAGATACAAGTTGTAATTTTCATGAGTGTTAAGATCTAAATAGAGATGAGATAAAACTTAGATAAGGTCTTTGATAATTAAAATATTATATGCAATTAAGAATGAAGTCACTGTGGCTTACAAACCTGTACAAGGGTAGCCTGGGTCCTTAAAAGAGCAATTCAGATGTAAGGTGAACTGACTGTTCTGTTATTAACTATACAGGCAGCCAGAACTGATTACATCATTAAATCACCTAAGTCATGAAAGTTCACGTGATCAAAACACATCTTTGCATTCTGCATGTATTCTGGATCAAGGTTATTCTCAATATAGGGATCCTAGCTGAAATTTAATCTAAGTATTCTACATCTCAGAAGTTCTCTGTGGGTCAATTCGTGGTCATCTCTAAAGCACAAAAATAACTGTGCATGCATAAAGCAGAAATATGGAAGTTAAAGTGAAAAATGTTAAATGATATCTTCTGAAAGACAAAGGAAAATGAAATAATGAAGCATATTAAAACTGAAATATTTAAATACCAGGGTAAGGATCCAGAAATTAAAATTGTTTTTTTCTTCATCATCTAAGCCTTTTTTAATTCAATATATTAAATTATAGGTAGTGAAACCTTCATGAACTCTTACTTTCTTACGAAGATATAATTACATTTTTGCTGAGGTTTTTTTTCTCCTTTCTGCTCTACTGCAATCTTGAAGACAATAGATAATATTTCTTTAGTTCTCTGTTATATGTAAAAAAAAAAAAAAAAAAATCAGTATTATAACATTATGCCCCAAAGTGGTCCCAAGCTGTGAAAAGATTCTGATGTTTTTGTGGTTTCAGGTCATAGAGCTTTTTTGTAAGGATAAATTGTCAGGATCATCTTGTGCTTTGGCAAACTTGCATTATCTTCAGTATGGTTTGAAAATTACCACTAAACAAGGTAGAGGAAGCCAATTCTTGTGCTCTGCTCAGATACTGTGGAAGCATTCAACAGATACAAATCACCACCTCCAACATTTCAGCAAGCCCCAAATTGCTTTCTGTTTAGCTACTTCTTCATTACCTTACTTTTCAGCTTCCTTTTCTGTCCTTTCCTCCCTCCTCCTGAAAGAGTGTATGTGTATGTAAGCACATTTGAAAAATTACATGATTGTATATTTGTAACAAAGGTGTTGTAAGAGTTCTTAGAGTCAGTTTAGTACTAAGGTATAGTCAAATGACCTGTTTAACACTGCCAATGCCTGAATGTTGTCCAGATAATCCAAATCAGAGCCTAAATGTGAATTTTTATTGACATTCTTAATGTTTGATTTGTTTAATAATTTTAGTCATTTGAATATGAATATGAAAAAATGAGTTTTTCATTATTTAGGTAATAAGAAAATCTTGTATAATTTTATTAGGCATCCAGAATAAGGTTCTCACTTTTGCTTCCTGTATTTCTTCAAGACAAAAATAGAGGTGGACACATTCAAATCCCAATAAACTTGTGTGAAGCAATTTTTTTTTTTTTTCTGATAAAGAGGAAAAGCCCTTCCCAAGCACCATGCAAACTCTAAGAGTCTTGTGAGTGCAAATGCACTGAGAGGAGAGAGTTTCATAGGTGCACAGCACAGAGATGCACAGCAGGATCTGATGTGGCTTCTGACTATTGAAGCCTTCAAAAATCTTTAGGCTACACAACCACCTCCTGACTTATCTCTGCATAACTTTTCTTGGCTACCTAACACGAGCAGGTACATTAAACAGCATGATTTTAACATCATGTTTGGCATTAGACTCATGCAGAGCTGTGTCCAGGTCTGGACTCATCAGGACAAGAGAGACAAGGAGCTCCTGGAGCAGGTCCAGAGGGCTACAAAGATGATGAAGAGCCTGGAGCATCTCCCTGATGAGGAAAGGCTGAGGGAGCTGGGGCTGTGCAGCCTCCAGAGGAGCCCCAGCTGAGAGAGGACCCCATCCCTGTCTGTCCCTGTGCAGGGAGGGGCAGAGCAGGGCCCAGGCTCTGCTCTGGGGGCCCAGCAATGGCTCCAGAGCCACGGGCAGGGACTGAGCCCAGGAAGTTCCACCTGGACATGAGGCAGAACTTCTGTCCTGGGCAGTGACTGAGCCCTGAACAGATTGTCCAGAGAGGTGGAGTCTCCCTCACTGGGGATATTCCAGAGCCCTCTGGACACAACCCTGTGCCCTGTGCTCTGGGATGGCCCTGCTGAAGAAGAAAGGTGAGATCAGATGACCCTGCTGCAGCTCCTATCAACCCAAATCATTCAGTGTTTCTGTGAGTTTGAACTTGAGCTTTAAGCTGATACTTGTCCATCCACATAATTTTATCCCAAATAAGCAAAGGACCTTCTGAATCATGGTATTGCTGCAGCATATGTCTTCCTAGGAGAAATCATCAAGGTGCCATATTTTCACAACATATCATTTGTAAATTGCTTGACAGTTATTTCTCCCATTATTATTTATCATGTTTCACTCCTCATAAACTGGAAAAAAAAGGTTTATTTTCTGGTTAACAGGGTCTAAGAAGAAGACGTCTCTTGATAAATGACAGGATATGAATCAGGGTATATTGCACATTGTGAAACATTTTTCTGTAGTAAAAGTGCAACAAATAATAATTCTATCAGCTTTATTGGATATTGGTTGTTCAGTCTCATATGTTAAATGGATCTGGTGCAGCAACTATCAGATCTAGTATAGCTGTAAAGTGCACATTCCTAATCTTTCAGCACCTGTTTTTATAGTGAAGGTAGGGATAAGAAAAAAAAAACAACTTTATAAGAAGGCTGTATTGGGCAGGGGAAACAGCTGATAGTGCCTACCAGGAGTGGGGAAAAATGCCAGAGACTTAAAGCAAGGATGTGCTTCATAATTTCAGATATTAGGCACAAAAACTTCCCTGGCTGAAATAAAGTCTGGTCGTTTCCACAGTTAATTCCACAAAAGTGTCTGCCTCTCCTTTTAACTGAATGAATGAACAATAATAACAACAGTGATAACAATTATAATAAATTAAAGCAACCATACTAGTATAACATCTCCTGATTAGAAGATATTCTCAAGAACTTCTCAGAGACCTTGCCTGGCTTGATGAGCCAGTCTGCACATTACCAAAAGCCATCCCAAGTGTCTGCAGCTCTCCTCTGTCCCCTCTCCTCCAAAATAGTCCTATAAGCAGTAAATAAAGTAACAAATTACAGTAAATCCACCCAAACTCCTGCCACAACAATCCAAGGCATTCCATGGCACACAGAAACATGGGATGCACAGGATGCATGGGAATAACAACTTCTCAGTATGATGTACACGTGAGATTTGAAGGAGTGCAAGGCTACAGGCTACTTCATTGAGGTATTCCAGATAAAAGGACCTTTCTTTGGGGTACAGGGCAAGTTTAGCTATATAAATTTAGGGTTAGAGAATAGTGTCTGATTGCTTTATTTATTGAGATAGATTTAGATGGGGTAAGTAATTTCTCAAGCAGAAAACTATCTGACAAAGAGTCTGCATAAGACAGTAAATGGTCAACAGTTTGTTCCCTGCCTCAGGGGCTGCCTGATGTAGTCACGGATTGTAACTTTTGTGGCCATACATTAACAATAAAATGTTGCCATTCTTGTGATTTGAAAGGTTTGGATAACGGGGATACTGCCTAGTACAAGCAATTTCATGAAGTCCTCTGCACCAGCCCACCAAGCAGCAGAGTGTGTTGACAGGTATTTTACAAAACAGTTATTACTTTGCTTTCTGAGGAAAAATGAATTCATTTTTTACCTGAAGGCTGTTTTCCCACACCACAATAGTTTGGAAGAATTTGGGCAGGAGACTAAAGGAAGAAAATCTCCAGGATACACATCAGGAGCAACCTGTATATAGCACATTAGGTAGAAAAATGAATAAAAAACTTCAGCTTACAAATTATGTTGTAATGCAGGCAGCATATTTATGGTCCTCTTCTAGTATCAGCTGGTTGTTACAGCAGAGGAGATACTGGCCTTGGTGAAAAAGGAGGTTCAATCACCACTCCTCCTTCTGTGCTTTCCTCATTCCTGCTCCAGGGAAATGCAGGGAATATAGCCAAGACCAAAGGCAGCAGCTCAGAGACCAAAATCAGACACATGCACTAGAAAAACTCAGAGCCACATGCCACACAGCAACTGAGCTAAAGAGATCTTAATCTCAGGCAATACTGTTTATAGAACACAGTTACAGATTAATTTAAAGAAATATGGAAGCAGGTGGGGTAGTCCACAAGGAGTCAGGAGCAGTATTCTTTTTTTAAATTCTCTGCCCTCACATAGACCTTTTTCTGTGAATTAAGTGGATTGGACCCTTTTCTCTCTTTATGTCTTTTTCTTGCTCATCTTTCTTTTTTCTGGCCTCTGCAGACCAAGTTGTCCAATCTCTAGGCTGTGTCTTGTTATGGATTATGAAATCCAGACTTACATTGGTACAGTCTCCAGACATGGCAGCAATAAGAGATCTACCCATTTCCATGTTGTGCTTTAGTTTGGAATTGAGTTATCCTTCAGTTTTCCAGTACTACTCGGGAAAAACACTTTTTTTGACTTCTAGAATCTAGCTTCTATATCACATTGTATTGAACAAGAATGGGTAAAAATAAAAAAGTTCTTTTTTCATTTCATAAAATATATATCATCCCAGAGATAAGGCCTGCAGGACACATATTACCATGAGATACTTAAAAGAGCTCAGTCTGTTTGCCTTATTAAACAGAAGGTTGGGGGTGGCTTGCTTTCTGAGTTTAAATACCCCAGGGGAAATAGAGACGTGGGCAAAATTTTTGCTACATCCAGCATTGAAACAAGCAGCAATGCTTGGAATCTGAATTAAATTGTAGCTGAAGCCCATTTGTACTTGAGAAGAGGCTCAGTCTTTTCTGCGGTGTTTGACCACTGCAGCATGACACCCCAGAAACTTCAAATCTTCTTCCTTCCTTTCAAGGTGCTGAGATGAAACTGTAGAAATGAAAATGTAGAGCATTTATGTTACTCTGAAGGAGGTCTGATTAGTTAATTGTACTTTAAAGCCTGAAAATATATATTATTATGTCTACATACAATGTGCATTTGAGACTCCATTAATGAGAAAAACACTGAAACATATTTTAAATTTGTTGGCACCTCTATTTCTTAATATTTGTGTAGAGGAACCCATTGTAAATAAATAGGTTCAATCCAAGGCTTAATGAGTCCAAAAGAGCAAAATATCTCAGTGGAAAGAGCTACTTACTGGGATCATTATTGTTATTGCTGCAAGCACAGTCATAGAGGTCAAAATTTACTACATTTTTCTTTGTGGGAGAGAGTCTTTTGCTTAGAGGGAGATATCTGCAAGCTTTAGAAAGCAGATCTACAGACTGTTAAGAGACTTACTCTGACAGGCTATATAAAATGGATAATTCTGATTTTTTTTTCCAGCAAGAAAGCAGCAGCTTACTTTCTATAAGCACAATTGTTTATAAAACACCTTTTGATGACTGCTTTATCTGATAACCACAATTACTGGCAATAGGAAATGGAGTGTAGCATGTTTATATGTAAGGACAACTAATCAGAGCCAGATATGATCTACATTACCTCTAAAATACTCTACTTCTCTTTTTTTGCTAGTGCTGCATGCCACCAAATATCTGAAAAGGGGGTGGGGAGGACAACCAGCCCGTGAAAACACAGTTTGCTTAATGAATCACAAAGACTGTATAAAATAAAAAGATGGTAAAGATTAAACATATCCTGATAAAAATCTTAATATTGCTACCTTAATTTCATAACTTTTTTCAACAATATGCATGACACCACAGAACTGAATAAATTTGACTGTCTTTTTGACCTTTGGCTGGTTGATTAGGTTTTCTGTGGGTGACTGATGACTGTCATTGATTTCAAAGTGACTCTGATGATGGTGTATGTGTGACATGTATCTTGATTTTCAAAAACACCTCTCGTTGGCCTCACTTTAAGCATTGCAGGAAAATAACACAACTGTAGTGAGAGTAAAGTTTAGTCACTGATGAGTAAATGAGGGAAAAGAAATTTATGCACAATAGATTTTGAGATATTTTTTCAGGGAATACTTAGAAACCATTTTCTATCTAGAACAGGCAGTTGCTGACCTTTGAAAATTAGGACCAGTCAGAAATTCTCCAGTTTAACAATTTGAGATACTCAAAATAGTAACTTTTGAAAGTACTGTCTGAGACATGGAAATAAAAAAAAATAAAAAATTAAAATGAATAGAATACTCTGAGAATGTGTGTTAAATTTTGGTTCATTAATTGAGAAGGAATTAAAATTATATTCTCATAGAGCTGAAATCATATTGCATATATTTCAGGGAAACTACATTTTTCAGAAGCCATGGTATTCTGAAGAATGGCTAGACTTGATAGTTATTTTAATAATCTATTACCTTCTAGCACAGAATAAAAGAAATTATATTGTTACATTGGATCATGTGGTCAATCAGTAGATTTATGAATCTCCGGGCACCATGGAACAACACTGTGTGGCAAGGACTGCCAAAGAGGTTTCACTGCTTGAGTGATGGCTTTTAAATTTACCTTTCAAAAGGTGTGACTGTATTTAGGCATCACAGAAGCACTGAAACTCACTGAACCAGCCTGAGCATACTCCAGCACAGTTTGTAGAAATACTGTGAAAACATCCTGACATAGAGCCTCGTGCATTCCAGCCCTGATCTCATTATAATTCCTACATTCCCTCCAACAAAAGCCGTCCAGCTTTGCCAAATTCTGCCAGCACAAGGTGGCTTCATTGTAGTGACTCAGATGAAATGCGAAGTTTATTCCTTTGGGTGACCCAGGCAAAATGAGAATTAAAGGAGAAGAAAAAACTCCAATACCACACTTAGTAAATGGAAGGGGAGATAGGACATCCACCCCAAGGGATAAATACAAAGATGGGGATTCCATTAACTCTGCAGGTGAACAGGTATGACATTGTCCTCTGCTTCACTATGGTGGTCACCACTGTAGCTGGAATGCTCAATTTAATATAGTGAATTAATTTTATATATTTTTTTAAGTATCACTATATAGATCTAAAATTATTTTATTTCCTTCTATCTAATACTTATTACCCAAATATGCTTTTGATACTTAGAATTAGGTTTGACAGGTATTATAATAGTCTTATATACAGTCTAATATATATTAATAGTCTGTCTCATACAACAGGTTGATATAAAACTTAATTTGATATCTACAGAGTGCTCTAAACTTGAAAGGAGGTGTGCTGTACTGCATATTTTATGTGGTGTATAGAAATGTTCTAGAACAACAACAAAAAAAAGCTAGGAATTTGCTCACAGCATTTTATCTCTTCAAGGACAGTCTGCACATTCTTAAATACACCTTAAAAATTCAACAACCCAGCACTTTGTTTAAGAAAACAAATACACACATTATTTATCTGTCTTACGTCTTAGCGAAAACAAAGTATAGCCAAATACTGGCCCAAATATGGCTGACAGTGTGTCAAAACATGCAAAAATAATATATTTAAATAACTTATATCATTATTGTTGGTTTTTTCTGTTGGTTTGTTCTGCCCTTTTTTAATTCATTGATTGTATAATGGAATTCAATGTAGTCTCATGAGAATGACATTACAACTGTGTTGCCAGAGGCAAACAAACATGGTACAGATGCTTAAGGGATATTTAAAAAAAAAAAAAAAGTTAATATTTTATTGATGTTAAAAAAAAAAAATTAAAAAGTGGAAGGATAAGAGCAGTATTCACCGATTTTTTTCTGTGTTAAAAGAGTTCTTCTCACAGATATTGGGCAGTCGCGCTTTTAAACACATAGATTTTATTTCTGTGGGTTTTATTGCTGGGGAATCTGACAGAGTTGTTTCTGACAGATTGCCCTGAGCATATATCTGATCTTTCCAACTGCTGCCTCTACGGTTCACTGAGAGGAGATCAGAAGACCTGGGGTTGGCAGGTGGCAATGCAAAGCACACAAACCTCAGGGTTGTCTTTCACAGCTTTTTTTTTTTTTTTTATCCCCAATCCATTTGTTTTTTCCCTTCCCCCCACCTCGCCTTATCACTGACTTTCAACAATTTGGCCTCTCCAACTCCCCCATCTGCTCCAACCCCATCTCCAAAATATGGCAGGCTTCTGCAGTTAATACACAGAGAAGCCTGAAGGCATTGGATTATTGGAATTAAAGCTGTGCTGCTGACCACTTTGGGTCATGAACCAGGCCCCTCTTAGTGCGGGGAGCCAAATGGAGGGCTATTCTCAGAGTGGGGTGTCTGGAGCGGCACAGCTTTATGGCTCCTTGCCATCGAGCATTTAGTCTCTGTCAGCTCGGTATTTTCACATGGAAAGCGATGCCATTAGACTATTTTCACTCAATGTAGCTGGGAAGTTATAATCACACATTAATAAAAATAGGGACAGCCATCCAGCATTTCATAAATCAGCCTTTTCTCCACTATGTTCTGCACAACCATAACAGATGGGTTAGTTGAGATGGGCCAACAGAAACGGGTGATTTACTGGCAAAAAAAATATGACAGCTGGATTGCACACATATAAAACCACATACACTCTTAAATTTAAGTAACGTTTTAGGAAGAGAGGATTTGGTTCAGACCCCACTAGTTGGAACTGGATCTAGCCCTAAGAATATTAGGCATTACCTTTCAATTTGCTGATGTTTAACTTTTTCATTAATGACCTAGGCATAAAAATGCAGGAGGGTTCTGACACAATTTGCTGATAACACAAAGTGGGAACATTTTCTATCTAGAAGAGACAGGATTATTGTAGAGGAAAAGCTGTGTGACCCAGAGGAGTGATAGAAGTGGAATTAAATGCAATTGTAAAAAGTGCAAGGCCATGTCCTTAAGGACTAATAGCAAGGCTGTTTACTATAGCACATCAGTTTGGAGGCAGGAGAGAAATCTTGGCTATATCAGCCACATTCAGGGTGATTATAAACTACAAACATCATGAAATTGTGCATAAAATAAATGCCACTTCAAGAGGTGTTGGGAATGATTTATTTATCAGGGACATGGAGACACTGAAGGTATTATAAAAGATACAAGTGAAAACTCAGTTAAGTATAGTTGCTTATGGATGATGATGGCAAGTTCAAATTGAAACAGATGTACAGCATGTGTATCATGCTGCTCCTATCAGAGAAAATTAGAGACAGTTTAATTTCTTTAGCCTAGGTAAATGAAAGCTGAAGTGCAATGTAAGTACACACATATGCTGATAAGAAGTGAAGGAACATAAAGAATTGTGAGGAAGAACCATTTAAAACAATGGAGTTCTCCTCTCCTGTCCTCGCCTCCCCACTCCCTCTCCCTCTCCCTCTCCCTCTCCCTCTCCCCTCCCCTCCCTTCCCCTCCCTTCCCCTCCCCTTCTGTTTTCTCTGCCTCAAGTTGTGAGGCCTTCTTTCTCATGTTATCAAGGCCTTCCTTGATAATATGTGATCTACTTTGGATTTGCACTCTTTTTGATTAAAAAAACTATTAGGAAAAAAGAGTTTGAAGTACCTAGTCAAGTTTTTTAAAGTGTGATATGTAGTTAGGAAAAACACAAACCCAGAAAGAGATAAAGCAGAAATACAGCAGGTGCAAAAACTCCAGTTGTGACCCAAAATCTTTAATTTGTACCAACTTTCACCTGTATTTACTTACATGGGACAGATATATACCTTATGCTCATCTTGACTCTTCAGTTATATTTTCATGTACATTCTTTGAGCAGCCTTGAAAGAAGTTTCATTGAGGTTGAAGTGAAGGATTTCAGCTGGTGAGTGTATGCTCTGTTTACCTAAGTAGTTTAGAATCTAAATCAATTATTCTGATAAATGTTTTCAGTATCTTTTGCCTTCAGAAGAAATGGATAATGTGTTTTTGAAGCAAACCCTCCCAAAACACCATGTCCAGGCACATGAAGGATAAGAAAGTGCCTGGGAACATCTAACATGGATTTACAAAAGGAAAGTCTTGTCTGAGAACCTAAGATGGTGTTCATGACCAGACAAATGACTCTTCAGATGAAAGTGGATTATATTTGCCTTCACTCTAAGAAGGCTTTCAAATCAGTCTCACACAGTGTTATTGCAGCCAAAAACATGTATTTCACGTACTGTGCCTGTTTAGGGCTTTACAGCACCAGAAATTACTTGACATAGTGAAGTGAGTTCAGCACAAATCCCCAAGATGGTCTTGGGGTAGAGAATAAAAGAGGAACAGAAAAGGCTGAGACATCTAAGCTTGTGGATTTGTTCAGCCTGATGGATTGAAGGGAATCACATTCATTTTAGAATGAAGACAAAGCCAATGGAGAAGGACAATCAAATTAAGAGAAAAAAAAATTTAAAAAAATATTTTCAGAACAAGAAAATATGATTAATTATGAGAGTTGATTTTTGATTGTTTTGTTTGGGCTTTTTCTTATGGGAGTGGTTGGCCAGTAAAACAGCCTCCCAAAGCAGCTGTGAAATTTCCTTCCTTAGAAAAAGGAAGTTCAAAACTTGGTTTAATATTACATGAGTGATCTGTCCCAGGTGGACCCACTATTGGCAAGAGTTTGCATTAGCTGACCTATAGAATTCTCTTCCATATGAAATTATTCTATGATTCTCTGATTTCAATACATCTGTCAGCAGAAAATATTTAATTATACCTTGAAAAATTTGTGTCAAACACAGCAACTGCCTCTTCTTTCTGAAATGGGGTCTACATTTACTTTTCCACATTTTACTTTTTCTCAAAGGTATTATACCTATTCTCTTACTACTATTCCTTTCATCACATAAAACAAAGCATTACCACAGGCAGTTGTATTTTCCAAACCATTTAATAACACTCATTTTATTTCTACAGGTAAAAAAATAATGGGGTGATAACATGTCCTGAATTGCTAGTGACAGGAACTGTTAAGGCTTCAAGCACTTAGTGTTTTTCACCAGCTGTTGCTTTTAGCATTAGCAATTTTGTTCCCCCAAGTCTACTCTGTGTGCGTTTAAGGAAATTAGAGAAAAACAGTCATTAGGGAAAAGCAAGCAAGCTTCCTGGAAAAAAAAAAAAAGGCCAAATGTGTTGTTGTCTGTCTTTGTCACTGTCATACCTGGATGTCACAAGTTTGCTGATGACACCAAGCTGTGTGGTGAGGTCACACACTGGAAGAAAGGGATACCACCCAGAGGAACCTGGACATGCTGGACAGGTGGGACCATGTGGACCTCATGAAGTTCAAAAAGGCCAAGTGCCAGGAGTAATCCAACACAGAAGTATTTCTTGTCAGGCAAAGCAGACAATGGTTTGAGAGCAGTCCTGGGGAAAAGGACTTGGGTGTGAAGCTCCACACGACCCAGACACGTGCAGTGGCAACCCAGAAAGCCCCAGCTGTGTCCTGTGCTGCATCAAAAGAAGTGTGACAGGCTTGAAGCAACCTGGTCTAGTGGAAGGTGTCTTGCCCTTCTCGACCAGGGCATTGGAACAAGATTATTTTTTCAGTCCCTTCCAACCAAGGCCATTCTATGATGATTCTGTGATTTCCACTCCATAGTCTGACCTGCAGTGTTGCTTGTTCAGGCATGGAAGTCAACCTGCACATGTTCCAGATTAATATAAAGCCACAGTGACTATTAGTCATTAAATACTGATAATATTTAATCAGCCAGATCAAGTTGCTCCTGAGAAACTGTACCTTTATTCTCCCCACCCTTAATACCATTAATGTTTTAATGTACTATTTGAATATGCAACTTAATGTATTATTTTCATAGTATTATTTATGTATTTATCATGTCTTCTGTGTTATCTGTTTCTTGTCTTTCATTTTCAACCTTTTTTTTTTTCATTTTCACTCTTTCCTCTGTGGAGGGATAAAAAAGAAGTGGTTCACTTGGCTGACTACAGCCCACCATTTTTTCCTTTACAAAAAATTCTGGAAAACCTTGAGAAAAGGGCATCCTGGCTTGCAGCATCTACACATTCTGAAATATTTTTCTTCACATTTTGAAAGGTATTTTTACCTTTTCAGTGCCATTTCCAGATCCTATCCAGACTGAAGGCTTGGAATGAATCAGTTACATGAAGCATGGGAAATAAATAAATGTCAGAAAACACTTCTAATCTGCAGAGTAGCTAATGCTGAATTCCTCCCAATACTGAAGGGACTCTTTAGAATGGTGTTTTTGTCAGAATCCACAATGAAGTTTTGCTGTAAGGCCAACATTTTCTGCCAGGTATAATGGAAAGGTTCAAGCTGATCCCAGCAGCATTTGTGGTCTGTGTGTGTTTGTGTGTGTAGATGCATATTCACACATGCTGCTGGGCAAACTGAGCTGCAGCTTTATCAGTGGTGGGCTGAAAAGTCTATTACTATGGGTAGGAATATGAGTTTATCAATTATAATAATGACTTGGACTCACAGGGTATATTAACATAGTAGTTTTTATATATCAAGAGTATCTGCATAATTGGAAGGATACATCACAGACAGAAGAGGTTAAACAGATGCTTCTAGCAAGGAATTTCTTCCATTTTGTTTGTTAAGACTCTATTTTCTCATTCTACCCTCCAGCTAGCATAACAAAGATGTAATCTTTGGATAAATCCACCACCATCCTTCTACCTTAACTCTTCTGCTTCTCTCTTTGTTTATTATGTCCTTTCTTTGAGGCAATAACTAAGAAGGATAATTCTTGATTTGGCTTCAGAAAAAAAACAAAAATCTAGGAAAAAAACTCTACTCATTAACCTTCAAGCATCATCATTGCTGAAGTTTCTGTTAGTAAAGAATCCAACCCCTTGGGGACGTAGGCAAGAAAGTTTGGTGCTATATTGCACAAAGTTAAGATTCTGCCAGCTGTCAGCTGCCACTTTGGTTACTTTAGGGTGCTCAGTTTTATTACAAATCAAAACCCATTGTCAGGAACCACGGAAGGGTTATCCAAGGAAAGTGCCCCCTGAACAGAGAGCTTGCCAACAGGACAAGTTAACCACAGATATGTGGACAAGTTACCATGGAAACCGTCTTAGTCCATGATCTTAACCTGCCACAAAAGCAAGGTAATTTGAGCAAGGTTAGCATGCAGTAAGAGAGCCTGTTATGTCTAATTAGCTAAATGTGTTCTCACTGCTCTTCCTACCCACCAGCCATTTAAGATTTTTTAATTTTTCTCCCGCTGCACATTCATTTCTCATTGTTATCCCCTTCATATGCAGTTCTCCAGACTCCTGTTTTTGTTATGCATTGTCCACATGGAAGGTCACACCACATGATATAACTTTCTGCTCCTTATTCAGCTGTCATTCCTGGTTGGATGTTCCTGTGTCATGGATCTCTGGCTTCAAATGCTCCTCTGACCACAAAAAAGCACTCTACTCTTCCACAAAGCTCTCCTTTCATCACACTAGAAAGGAGCTGAAAAAGAAAGGCTCCATAAAACTCCCATAATTTTTTCAATCAATTCATATTCTGCAAAAGTGTAAAATTTTCCCTGAATTCATATTGACATGGGGAAGATCAATGCCATTAGTTTAATAAAGATACTCTGCAATATTTCCTCTAATGAGATTGTTTGACAGACCTTCCTAATAAGCTTCAAAATTACTAAGTCCTCAAAATTAATTACATGTTCCAGGACAGACAACCACAATGATTCACCACTCCCATTTTCTGACAGCTCAACCCCCTCTCATTGCATCCAGTAACTTTTTCTTTTGAAAGAAACTCAAGTAAATCCTCATCTCATTGCATTGATTAACTTTTTTCTTTAAAAAGCAATTCAAGTGAAATGTGGAAGAGTGAAACATTATTATGTAGACTACGCATAAGACACTTTGATACCTCATATATTTTAGCATGTGCTTGCTTCAGTAAATGATTTTTAAAAATAAAAAACTAAAAAAAATTGATTGCAGTCCAAATCTTTGTAAATCTATTGTAAATTCTTCCTCTGCCTCCCTTCTGTCAAAGTCCCTGAATCCTAGCAGACCACAACTGCATGGAAATGAAAGGAGGAAGGAGAGTTTTGTGCAATTTTCTTTTCACTGCCAGAAACTTAAAATGGTGTTCCCTGTCTGCCTGCAGTCTGAATTTGGGAGTATGTTTAGATGTGAAAACTGCATATCAGAATATATGTGTGCTGCACTCAAAAGTGATGGCAAGCAATGTGTGCTGTTAGGACAAACAACACTCTTTACTGCATATTTTTTGATAACCCTTCTATTCCAGTGTTGGAAACTCATTTTCATCTCAGGCAAAAAGGGGTTTTCAGAATTTAATTCCAGTAGTCTGTCCATGTGTCTAAAAATGAAACATTTAGCTAAACACGAGCTTTGGTTACTTTGGCTCAAAAGATTATTCCACTTCTGTTAATCACAAATATTTTGGTTTTGGGGTCTTGTTTTTTTCTTATTTTACGGTTCTTGTTTGAAGCCATAGGTAAAAACATGCACTAATAAATATACAGCTGTTTCTGCCTCTCCCTTGATTTGCATTTAAGTCTCCAGATCTCTTTCTGGTTCCCTTTAAATTTCTTGTGTCACATATCTCACTCTTCAGCAGACAACTGAGGAAAATAAAACACTGAAAGCAGACTCATGATCTTCCCTTCTTACTGACTCCTTCTTTATTGTCTTACCTTTTCATGTCAGTTGAGTGTTCTCAGGACAAAATATTGCTGTTATAAACAAAGTAATATAATATCAGGGAGATTTGCAAATGTTACTAGAAATTAAGTTTATTTACACAGTCCCCAGTGTGCTTAGGGCCTGTGTCCTGATGAAGAACTGAAGCTGAGTGGCCTAACACATAACTTACACAAGTTTAGAGACCGATAAAAGATATGGAGGCTGTCTCTACTGGACTGATCATCAACTTGTGCTCACAAAGCAATAGGAACCACAAACAGTGTTAAAATGAGAGTTGAATGTCACTTATTTTCTATTTGCTTAAAAAGAAGTCTAAAATGTACATTTTCAGCTCCTCTTACATGTATTTTTTTTTTTAAATAACCATCTGCTGTTAGCAGATGATAATTGATTTATTTGTTGTTACTTAAAAAAATGGGGAAAGAATTCCTGTCTTGTGAAAATAGCACTGCAATTCCTAGATTTTTTTTCCCCTTGCAAAAATCAGCAGATGTCGGTGCAAAACTGATGTAGAAATGTCTTCTTTTTGCAACCATCTTATGGCCATCTATGTCTTCAGCTGAGCGTTGCAATCAAAGAACCTTTAAAGATGATGGACAATTTAGAAAATTGTCAGATCTCTGAAAAATGCTTTGAGCAATTGACCTGAACTTATTCATCTTGAAGACAGATGCTAAGGATTTAACACTTCCACATTCTCTTCAAATTAGACCCAGAGCTATTGCTGACTGATGCAGGATCATGTGGCTTTGAGTATCCAATTCAGTCAGATCCTGAGGCCATCTCTTTAGAAACATTTCCTGATGTAAAGATGCTTTAACCCACTCATCAGTCATCCTTTTGACAAGATAAAGTCAAAAGAGTACAGTCTGTAGCAGAGAAGAACAACTTCAAAGTCTAACCTGCAGACAGCACCCTGATTCTGTAGTGATTCTTCCATGAAATGAGATGTTGATTCAGTTATTTAGCATTGTATCTGTGAAATAATGAAACAACATTATCATAAGCCAGAAACAACAGACCAAAATATGTGCTTTGCTGGCTTTACAGCTAAGCAACTGCATGAGGGTTGTTTAGTTTTATTTCAAACATTTGTCCAAAGCAGGAATGAAATTACCTGGAGGAATAACTCCTATGTCAAAAGAATGTTCTGGACCCAAAAGGTGGAAAAATAATAAAATTCCAAAAATAAGAGAAAAACTAGACAGATATTAGTAATCGTCATCACAAAAGACGCTAAAAATCTGTAGAAATTATTCAAATGTAAATTGAAACTTTTATGTAAGAAAATGAATGAGAGATTTATTTAAATAAAATACCTAGTGTTAGAGTTTTCTTTCAAGAGTATAGAAATTACTATAGCAGAGAAAATGTCAGGTTAATCTAATGGGGGTCAATAGTGAATTGCATAAGAACAAGTGTTCAGTGATGCTTCATCAGATTTCTTTCAAAACCCTCAACAATTTTCAGTTCCCTTGGATCAAATGAAAACATGTTTCTTCTGTGCTCAGAACCAACTTTAAGTAGTGTTTCATGTCACACTTTTGTGACTAACAAGGTGAGAAGTACTTCATTTAAAACAGATCAATCTCTCTGGTTTTGTATAAAAAATTATTTTTTGTCATGTCTATTAAAAGGCTTTCCTTTAGAAAAATGACCAGTTAAATTTACAATCCCATACTCTCCACCCTCAATCCTTATTATTATTAAAAATAATATTATTATTATTATTATTATTAAAAATAATGCACAAACTTCATTAGAGAAGAGCTGGACAATGCTACTATTTTCTGCATTGCTAAAACTGCCTTTTTCCTTCCTGCCCATTCCTTCCCTCCTAAAGCAAAGTCCAAGTCACAAGGGCAAGGGAAGGAATGTCTGAGCCTCTGTAATGTGGATTTTTTCAGAGGCTGGAGCAGCTGAGGATGAGATGTGCATTGCTGGGCCATGTGCTATTTCCATGGTATCCAGGCTCCTCAGGGCACAAGTTCACACGGCAAAACATCTCCTCCTTGTCCCAGTCTGCTAATCCTGCCTACACCCATGGCCATTTAGGCTGGACCCCGTTCTGGTCACCAAAAATGCTTTAGTGTGAAACTAGAAAAAACATATCACAGAATGACAAGGCCAAAAGGAAAAAAAGGAAAACTCTTACAAGACATGTCAATCTAGAGAGGGAGAAGGAGGAACAGAACTAATTGCAATACTTTCATAATAATAATTAATTCTTTGCTCTCATAGTCTAGAATGCAAAGCTGAACTTGCAGAATTGCCTGCCATGAAGTCAGAGTGAGGTTTCTCCAGCTAATTACTTCTCAAGATTTCTAAATGGATTTAAGAGTAATGGTGTTGATATGAAATTCTCCTTTCACATTTGTGTACCGTGCTGCTCATTAACTGTGCAGGCTCCTGAAAAGAGGGTTGCTTACCCAGGGACTGAGGGGAAAAAGTAAGGTGCACTTGTTTGGTTGAATGAAAAATGCTATTTTGTGACAGTGGAAACTAGTTGAAAATTCCAGTGGCATCCTGGCCAAATCAGTTAACCGCAGTGTTTACATTTGGGAACTGGACCATGCATAATTTTTAAAATTATTATGTTTTCAAATGAAAAAATTTCAGCATTATACTTTTAAACAGTAATTCACTTTAAAATTAAGTTAAAATTCTTCACGAAAGAAGAATGTTTGACATTGAGAGAGATAGAAACAGGAGGTTTTAACAACAAGGATTTCCACTTAACTTTTGCATTTGCTGTGCATTTGTTTGGACCTGAAATATAGTCACATTGAATGTCTGGCCACAAAAGGTCATGCTGGTTCCACACAAACACTACTCTGAATAATTTTTTTCAGAATAAATTGATTTTGAATTGATTTTGGTTTTTCCCCTTCTTTCAGAAACGTCATTGCTCAGTGGCAAGAATATGATAGATAGTTTATAAGTGCAAAGATCTGAAGAAAGAGAGGAAGGGTAAAATGCCTTGGAACACTTTTTCATTTCCTTTAAAAAGATATTCCATGACATGCATTATGTGCACAAATAAAAACATCAGTGCTTGTCTTAAGAACACAGAAAGATTGATTTTCTTGGGTTTTTTTTGTTTCTGCTCATGTTTTCAACCCCAGCCACTGTTGTAAGAGCCAAGTGTTTGAGCTTTGACCTGAAAAATAGCATTTCACACTTGGAAAGATCCCTATACGAGCCTGTAGGAAGTCTCTGCCACCATGCCTCTTGATACAACACTTGTCCAAGGATAAAAATTAATAACTGTCAAAACTGACTCAGGTATAATGGATCTGCTCTTTGGTTAGTGGTGTGCACTGCATGTTTCTCAAAACACAATTGAAATATTTACAGTGAATACTTTTGGCTGTATGAAAGGCAGGTGGCAATATAGAAGCAGCCTGCTCAGCCCTTGCTGGACACAATCTAATCCATTGGAGTGGAGAGCTTTTCCCTATGCCAGGCAACAAGCAGTAGTATGGGAGAAAAAGGTTTCAAGTTGACCAGGGAAGGCTTCCTCAGTGAAGAAAATGTCTTTACTGAAAGGGTGGTCAGGCAGAGGAACAGTTTCCCAGGACAGTGGTGGAGTTGCTGTTCCTGTAAATATTCAAAAGACATGTAGATGTGGCACTTCAGAACATGGTTTAGTGGTGAGTTTGGCACTGTTGCACTAATGGGTGTATTTAATGATATTAAAGGCCTTTTCCAACCTAAATGATTCTGTAATTATATGATTAATGAGAAAACTCACAGTTGTTCTGTGGGAGTGTCTTAAGCCTAAACCTGGTGGTCAGTGCTAGGATTAAAAAAAATCGCTGCTCGGGTCGGTCAACGCAGATTCTTCTCCATTTTGTTGTCCAGGATGGCATTCTTTTTCTAGACACATGAGATTACTCTTCTCTTTTTGTTTTGGCAAAGTTACTTATTAGAGACTGAGAAAAATGGGAATACTTTTGATCTCCACAGCTCTTTCCTCTAATATCTTATGGGTTTACACCTGTACCAAAAGCTTATTTTATTTGTCCTGATATGCCGATGGAATGGGCACTGATGAGGAGGGACCCAAACATGTTTGTGGACTCTTCCTGGTTGCCTGCCTATCTCTAATCTGATATCCAGATAATAAACATCCTGGCACCAGGTTCTTCTTTTCTGGAATGTGACTTATCAAGAAAGAGAAAAAAAAAATCCACCAGACATGAAGGGGAAGGATGTTGATCTTTCTGGGACATTACTCAGAATTTTCCTACTTCTTTTATAATTTACTGTTTATTGGTGCAAACAAGGCTGCTCAATATGCTGCTTCCCTCCCTATTCAGTAACTTTTCCTTACAACTCATAAATTATTGCCTGTCAAAAATGCAAATCATAATCAAAACCTACGGAAATTCCTTCTATTTCCCTCAGTGGGATTTAGATGAGAACTCTGTTGAGCAACATGTGTACCCTTCTGTCTCTGATCTAGACCATGTGCCTTCAGAGAAAAAAACAAAAACAAACAGAACAAGGTTTTCAGATATATAATTATCCAGAATTATATAACTGAGTTATATGATGACTACCAGGGTAGAAGTCTGTAACAAAACTTTAGGCAAGTCCTGGCGACACTTAACCCTCCACCTGCAGCCTCCAGATTTCTCAATGGCAATCTGGAGGTCCCGGTTATGAGGGGAAAACAGCAAAAGCCATCTGAGGTAGACCATGCTGTAGTAAGGATGAGATTTACAAGTGGAAATGCATTGCTTCCCTGCCTGAAGACCCACATTAACTCACCCAGAGTCCAGCTGTTGTCCCTGATAGTCAAATCTCCATCAGTGAAATCTACTTTGGGATCCTTCTGATGCTGCCATGACCAATGTAGGTAACTAAGCTGAATCAAAAATAATCTGATCCTGATGGAGATTTTCCAGGTAGTGGCAATCCAAGGGCAGAGGTAGACTATTGATCTGTTTAGTTTCTTTTCATTTTCCATCTCAAATACAGATATTCAGGCATTTTTATGTCTGCCCATGGGGGCCAATGATTACCAGTGCCTCCCCACCCAGCCCAGGTGTTTTTGGGCAGGAGCTGACCTTAGTGGGGACCTGGCTGTCGTAAAGATGGCAGCTCATCCATCACAGCCTTCGCAGCCTGTCAGCATTGCATTTAATCTCACTTGTAATTTTCCAGGAGAGGTTTGCAAAAGCCACAAACAGAATTCTAATGCTGTATAATGAGGTTTGTAGCCAGTGAATGCTTCCCAACAGAAGGAAGCTCGGCTGTGTTCTATCTGCCCTCAGCTATGCAGAGATGGGAAATTCCCAGTTCAGCCTACAATTCCATGTGCTGTTCACATGCTATTGGAACAGGTATATCTTTTCTAGACAGGATTCAGTTAAATGTTGTCACAGCTATATCTTTCCTCTCAACTCACATGTGCTCTCAGAAATGGGCTCTCAGAATCCTGCACTTTACAAAAATAGACTTTTCCAGCTGCTGACACATGGTATCCATGAGGCTTCATTCCCCTTTTATGGATTCGGAAGATCTTGCTCATTCATTGTACTGCAAGCTTCAAGTCCTTCTGTAAATCCTGATCAAAACCCCACCCAGACAATCACAGTTTTTAAAAGTTTGAGCCAAATTCAGGAAACTTCTGTCAGTTTCTTCTTTCAGCTCTGAAATTTTCATTCTTCATTATGCTCACTATACCTATCTTCCAACTTCATTCACTTCATGAGGTTTACCAGCACAGAAATGAGCTAAGTTGGAATCAATATGACCAGAATTGTACTCTTGGAAACAATGCCAGATTCAATCAAGAAGGGTTACTCTAAGGATGAGACATAAAGCTCTGACTCCCAGATATATATTCAATGGAATGACCTCTCTCCCTGACCTGTCTGTCCGTGTCATGCTGACAGATCATATCTTTCACTGATGCAGACCCATGGAAGCTGCAATTTGTCAACAAGTCCCTGGGCTGGGCAGATCTGGAATGGATTTCTATGATATAGTTTCTCTTCTGGCAATAAGATGGGAACAGGCTAAATCCCTGGAATTATGTGGGCCTCAGTCACCTCATCAAGCTTTATCCCTTGTTTCTAATTCCATAGGTGTCTAGCCCCTTGACCAAACGATGAACCAAGAGAAAAATGTCTATTTTTTCTCTAGACACCTCTTTATATTTACAGATTCTTCAGCAAACGGATTAGTTAAATTACTATAGCTATATTCAGTGGTGCTGGAAGCAGTAATGATAATTATTACAATGTTATATTTAAAAAAATTATGTTTGCATCCTTGAAGCTGAAAAACATCAGCGAATCATCCTGAAATTGTTTGTGCCAGGTGTCCTCCTTATGCTGAATTAGCTCTTAAAATTTTGCCGAAGCAGTTAATCAGTTCCTGAGGGCAAGATTTAAGAAAAATACTGTGCTTTGAAATGAACTATTGCCATTAATAATGTTAATGCTGTTTCTTTAATTTGGCAGGAAACTGGAGTCCAAAACAAAACTTTTCTTGCTTTTTAAAGAAAATCAGCCAAATTTGGCCAAGTCTCTAACCTCCAGCCACAAAGATATTGGGAGGAAGTTTTTTCTGCACGATTTAATTCTCCTGAGTATTCTCCATTTCTCACAGCTCTTAGAAGTCTTGTTTCATTACAGAGCATAGCATGTCTTCCCTGCAGTTATTCTTCCTTGTTGGATGGATAAAACATATTTTTAGTCCTAGAAAAGAAAACAAAAAGAAAGAAGTGGAACAAAGGAGGAGCAAAGTGGGGTGAAGACTAGAAATTCACACAGAAAAAGAATGTGCAATTTTTATATTTGAGTAGTATTGTGCTGAAACCCTATTATACTTATGACCTTGCCATTACTGAACACAAGGATATTTCAGTTCATGTTGATTTTTCCTTCCTTTTAGGCAATGAATGGATAAAATCCTCATTGAAACTGCATCTCTGTGCAATGATTTGCTTAGAACTGCAGCATCTTTAACAATTTTAAATAAAAACATCCTCCTTCAGCTCAAACAAGGCATAGCAAGGAAAAAAAAATATTATAAAATCCAAAATAAACCAAAATAAACGTCTCCTATCCAGACAATCAATTTCTCAGTGGTGCCCAATAGACATATTGAATCATGCATTTTGCTTACACAGCTGCCCAGAGAAAAACAAGGACCATATTGCTACCCATCTCTTTTTGCAAAAGGCTGGCAATTATAGTGCTTGGAAAGTGGTAACCATCTTTCATTGTGTCAGTAAGTATTATTCAGGTTGGCATACAACCTCCCTGCTTGCCCTCACAATACTCTTAATTAAATTAAGATTGTACCTGGAGCAGAGAGGCCTGATCCTTGCAAATGCTACAAAGTTTCTGGCTCATGTAAAGGTGATGTTGAGGAATTCTGGGGTCTGTGTTGTGCAGGTACATGCTCAGTGCAGATTTACCTCCAGGCTGGAGTGAACCGATTTTCTATTTCATCCCAAATCCTGTTTCTCACCGTGTCCAGCCTTACAGATAGGTGGAGTAAATGCAATGAGGTGGTGTCATAATTTAATCATAAAGGGCATTTTATTTATGGTAGGTATGAGAGAGTGTGCTTGTATCTTAACTCACAGGGTTTTATTTCCCTAATAAAGATAAATGGCATTTTGGGTTCATGAAGCTAGAAATCAGAAAAAAAACCCAAACAAAAAACCAAATAAAAAACAAAGCACCATGTGGTAGACAGTTTCCATAGCTTATTGTGTAGCCTTTCACAAGGCCATCTCAAAGTACTGTTTTGCCTTTTCAAAGGATGTTTGGAAAGTGACTTGAATAAATCATGATATGCAAATATAAATAAAAACAAAGCCTGGGATTTCTGACCTAGAATTTGAATATACACCGTACATGCAATTCATATAATTCATTTATTCAGATTTATGTCCAAATACTGAAAAGAAAGGACAGTATATTGGCTGGCAAGCTGGGTTAACATGTAGAAGTTCACAGGGTTTGCTCTGTGTTTCTGTGTTTTGTTGTGGCCTTCCTGCATGCTACTGGATGAGCTCTCAGAGTGAGAGCAGTGGCAGCCCTTATGATAAGCATTTAAGCTCTATTTGATGAACACATTAATCAGCACACTGAGCACCCTTCTATTTAGCAGGCTGGCAGGTCAAATGCCAAGACTTTGCCAATGTGGAAATTTTGGAAAAATGATCCCTGCTTCAGAAATCAGTGAAAAGAGCTGTCTTGTTTCCCTCTAGGCTCGTGCAGTTCCTCAAAATACAGACACATTTCCCATGTGTTCCACAAGAGTATACAAGGCCACTTAGGGAAGATGAGCTTAAAAACAAATGTATTTTGGACCTTCATACAGCTCAGGTATGAGCTCAGTGATAGAATGACAGGCCTGCAAAGTCCAAAACACCCCAAGATATGCTCAGAAATTAATGTGACTGAAAAATATTAGGATATGAAAGCTGGTGTGCTTAAAGAGTCAAGTTGCCTCCAGGATTAGGTTAATACTCAACAAGGATTTTCTAGGGCCTTAATTCTGTGTAAGTCTTTCAAGTCATCCATTCCAGCCTATAGAATAAAACCAGCACTGTCAAACCAAAGGATTACTGTACTAAAGAGAGGAAATACATGGAAAAAATTGATGCATCAGAATTAGGGACATAATATACCAGAGCAAATGAATATTACCAGCCTGCTCTTTTCAAATACCTCATGAATTCAGCCTGATTCTTTCACCCTTGAATCTTATCTGTTGGATGCTGTCAGAATATTTTCCTGGTCAGTGATTTGCAGGATCTAAGTCAGACAATGTATATTGCAATGTTCTCATGTTGAATAATGTTTTGTGTGTTAGGCAATATTTATGGAATTTTTTCTTTGTAGGTCTCAACTGAAGAAGGAATGAGCTTAGCCAGAGAATATTCCTGCTCCTTTTTTGAGACTTCAGCTGCCCTCCGTTTCTACATTGATGATGTCTTTCATGGACTAGTGAGGGAAATTCGAAGGAAAGAGTCCTCACTGTCCATGATAGAGAAGAAGATGAAGAGGAGGGATAGTCTGTGGCGGAAACTGAAGGGATCCCTGAAGAAAAAAAAGGAAAGTACAACCTGATGGCAATTCTCCATGAGCCCCTCATCAGGAGCTGACCACAGTAACCTGTAATAGTTCACAAAGGCAGCATTGATACAGCATCTTCCAGGCCACGTCCTGGAGTTCCTCCCCTTCAGCTCTCATGCAGAAGTTGCTCCTTGAGAGCTCAATTCATGGTTTCCCTGTGACTCTTCTGTTCTATAGTGCCATTTAGCATACCCTCTCATATCTTTTCTGCAACTCTGAGTGGAGAAAATACTGTGTTTTAATGTGTGCTCCATGGCTGGTCCTCAAATGCTATGAGTTATGCCAGCATCCAAGGCAGAACCAGCTTCCACCAGCTCTAGGACAATGGATACACTTATTGCCTCCTCTTCTGCATGCACAGGTCATTTCACCATCCCAGGAATGACTGACGTTGATTTTAATGGACGTTTTGACTTGTTTAAGGACTTTGGGATGTGACCTTCAGCTTTGCATTGACATGTAGGTTTAGGGTTAGAGTGTGCTCGGCCTGCACGCCCGTGTCTGTGTGTGAGTGTTTCTGTGAGCCTGGCCCAAAGGGAACGCTGGGGACTCACAATTCTGACCCCGTGGTGCCCCATCCCCATTGTGTCCTGTCCAGTTAGCAGGTAGGTTTTGCAAGCAGAATACGAGTCATGCACCAGCCCAGCAGAGGCTGTCTCCTCTGACCTGTACTTGCCAGGGCTGGCTGGCAGAGGAGCCAATTTCTACAGACATGCTGTGCATTAAAATCATACAGAGTTTGTGTTGGAAATGAAGTTTTAATGGTCACCTGGTGGAAACACCTGCAGTGAATGGGGATACCTTCAACTCGGTCAGGCTTCTCAGAGTCCTGTTCAGCCTGACCTTGAATATTCCAGGGATGGGGCATCCACCAGCAATCTGGGCATTCTGTGCCAGTGCTTCAGCATCAGCCACAGTCCCCTGTCCCATGAAGAAGCTCACAAGTGCTCTGTCTGTCTGATGAGTCCCAGAGCCCTCTCTGGAGCAGTGCAGCTCTGTCCCAGCATGCAATAGCATCTGTGATGTAGCATCCAGCCCCTGACTTACTAGAGAATTGCATCAGCTCAATCACCATTGCTCACAGTCCTTGACCATCCAACTCAACCACTTGACTAAGCACTTGGATAAGTCTTTTTAAATATTCCTTTTCAAAGCTGGCATGAAGTAGAGTATATGCTCCTAAGCATTTTTTCACCCCTGGAGTTCTTTTAATGTTGTTGCTATTTATAAATTTTACAGATAGAATATGCATAAGTTTTGTCAAAAATAAAGATTGTGATTTCAATGGAGCCATCCTAGTAGTCAGTGTCATTTGTGTCCATCATGGATTGATAACTGATATAACAAAAAATATGTATCTGTGTTATTAAATGTTCCTTTTTCACCTTTTTCACCTTTCTTCTGTGAAGTTTTGCAGTTTCAACCGATTATATTTTGCATAGTCTGGGTCGGAGTAGATTCGTTTTCCTCTGTAAAACTTGGAAAGGTTATGATATTGTGAATAACTTTAGTTCATTAAAATCTGACATTTTTTTCTCCACTCTCCCTTCCTTTCAAGGGAATCTGGAGACATTTTGTGACATGTCAAAAATCCTTCATCAAAAGTAATGCTTTGCTATACGTTTTTAGGTACCATGTGGCTATATTTCTCTTTGAGAAAGATTATTTTGGAGGAATACAAATACAGATACCCATTAAAGTTGAATTTTCTGTTTCCTGCCTCTGGAAGCTGAAGTCTGCATTTATACCATTGTAATTACTATTATTATTTTATCTATATTGCCACAGAGATTTTAGGTCAAGTGTCCTAGAGACAAAAAGATACACTTGCCCAAAGAGTTTATGAGCTAAGTATAAGGAGGGACAATGAGAGGCTGCACTGAACAGATGGTAGCTATGAGACAATAAATAACAAGGGGAAACATCTGTGTCTGTTCCAATCCTGCATACTGCATAGAGGGGAACAAAGAAGTCATTCCCTGTGTTAGAGAGCATAGAAATTACCACCCTGAGAAACCTTGAGGGATGGTCTTTGATTTTTTTGGACAGATGCCTGAGTTTTGAGTCAATTGAAAATCATTTAGTGTTGGTTATGTCATTTCACTCCTCCCCCCACCACACACACACTTAGGTATGTATAATATCAACATGGACTTGGGTCTGTATTTTTAGGGGTACCTTGGTTCAAATCCGTTTGTAGGACTAAGAAAGTTTGCAGAAGACAGCATAGATACAGCCTAATATTAATTCTTAAATGGATTAACTTGATTAAATATGACTTCACTAGCATTAAGATCATCTGGCAGAGAGCAATGTCTTTCCATATTGTTAAACTCTCTTAGCCTTCACAGCAGTGTTACCACACACAAGCTGCTCTTGGAAGTGATTTCTGGACTGTGCCAGGTTCTGCACCATGCTGATCAATGGGTCAAAAAAAGTGCTGTTCTTCTGTGGTCTGAAGCCAGGATAGGTATCATTCTAAGGTTTCTCAGTATGGACATGCTCAGGTGTCTCCTGGGATATGTTCAAATTTGTACAAACACAGGCTGCAATCATCACTTCTTCAGGTGTAGCAAGCCTATGAGAACTCCAGGTTCTGCATGTCTTCACAACCATCCCCAAAATGCTCATTTTGAAAGGTATTTGGTACCAGGTTAGTCTCTTTGGGAAGAATGAGGTCTCATACCCTCCAAGGATATTCTGCTACATCTTCTATGAGCATTTCAGGCATTGAATATTTCTTAGGCAGAAAAGTCTGTATTTATCTCACTCCACTTTGATTATGTAGAACTTGAGGATGACTGGATCTGAATGATCCAGTCATTCAGATCCCCTCTCTGGTTAATACAGAGAGAAAATTTGGTGATTTTTCCTGTATGGCATGGATGGTTAGCATATGGTGAATCCCCCCTGAACTGGCAGTCTCTTTCCAGTGACTATATTTCATTCCACAAAAAACAGCCCAGTCTCCCAGCTAACACTTTGATGTCTACATTCATATGGGATAAACCCCATCTGTAAAGATTTTTCCGCTCAATAGCAACTGTAGAGAATAATTCTGCAAATGCTAGGCATTGAGCTTCATCTCTGAAACACCTCACCATCCTTTACTTCTAAATTGGGAAAGTAATTCTGATTTACCATGACTGAATTGCTCAATAATCTATAATGCTTAACCTCAGTTAATTGAGCAGAGCTGATGGAGGTTAGAGTCAGTGAGGATAACATAAGTCATAACTGCACAAGGGGCTGGGTGCAGCTCCTTTACCTAATTAATCATTTTGATTCCATCACAGAAGATTTTACTTAGCTGTCAGACCTAGCTGAGAAAATTAAAAAACAGCAGTTCTGTGTCTGAAGACATTTCTGTATCTGACTATTCTCTCTCTAATTGTGTCTAGAAGATTTGAAGAAGGAAACAGATCACTTTATTTTGTTGTGTTGTCTACGGTCCCATGAAGGTGGCAGCTATAAATTATTCCACTGTCAGACCATGTTGCAATTGGACCGTGATTCAGGTTCCTACAGAAATATAATTAAAGGCAGCTAATAAATAAAATAAAGTAATAACAATTTGCAAAAGTATACTTGGTATCTCTCACAAATACATAATATATGGCAGTTGATTATCCTTCTTCACAGCTGTGGCAGATCACATGTTGCCTCTAATTGAGGAGTGGTCTGGGAAGGCTGTAAGTCAAGGTGGAAAATTTCAGAACTTAAGTTATCCTTTACAGATGGCTTTTGCACACCAGCCTTAGAACTTTTGTGCAGAATCCTCCTGTGTTCCCTCAGACTGGCAGTTCACAACTATGTTAGCAATCTGATGCCTTTACAAGTAATTGAAAATATTTTCTTTACACACCCAAAAATGTCCGTTTTGAGACTGAGATGTAAGAATGCATAGATGTAAGAATGAAATAAATTATCTTTATTTTTTCCACTAAATATATATTTTATATATAAATATATAGGAAATATACATACACTATAATATATATAGTTTCTGGATGTTTTTTTATTTGTAAGCTTAGATATTTGAGCCTTCTCTCTATCATGACAGATAGGAAAAATCAAAAAACAAAACAAAACAAAACAAAATAAAAATAATGCAGGAAGCAAAAGATGGGGCTGAGCAGAACTTAGTGTCTCATAGTGAAGATTTAGGCTCCACAACTGTGTCAAATTCTTCTCCCAAGTTGAACATTTCTCTTTTTCATCACCCAGATGTGGTATTTGTAACAAGAAAAATAGCTTCAAGTGGGTCTTCTTCCAGAAACAGTAAATAAAGGTATCCACTGCAGTAACCTCAGAAGGTGACACTGAAATAATGATGTGTTAAACTGAAAATTGTTCATGTATTTCATATAAATCACAAAAATTTTATGGTTAGCTCCTAGAGCTAACCATAAGCACTAGTGTTGGCCTAAATTTGTACTAGCAATTGAAAGAGGGATGTCTAACGTAGACATTTATGCTAATATAATTCTATTAAGTATACTTACAGCAGTTAGCCATATTTAGATATTCCCTTTAGGGACTCTTATTTATGCAACTGTGCATCACACACTGCTCATTGCTTATGACTCAAAAAAAAACCCTGAAAATTAGCAGAGACATGGAAAAATACGGAATGTGACTTAAATGCAATATGAAAATAACTGTTCTCATAACTTTTAATGGCAGTTGAATGGAATAGTATCTTAGACCAGATCAACCTCCTTCTTGGTACCATTTCTAGCTTGATCTGTCCCTTCAAGCTTGTGGAGTTAGGATGTCTGCCTGGCAAAATGATTTGTAATGGGGATGGCATTGTCTCACAGACGCTGTGAAAGTCACCCCAAGAGGCATTGCCCTGCACCTCTAGCCTGATTTATCACTCCCTGATGCTCTTGGTTCTAAACCTCCTCAATTTGAGCTCTCCAATTTTGTTACATCGCACTGAATTATGGGGTTGTTTTGTGATGAGGACAAATGTCCACTCAAGAGCACCAAACTCATTTCATGATCTGAACTCTTTCCCCAAGAAGTAATAAAGACAAGAACATCCAAAGCCATTGCATCACCTGCTGTATATCTTCTGTCAATAGATAATTAATGTGACAATTAGATTTTCCCATTCTCACACTTTGTCATGCATCATTTTTTACAGTGCTTTTGGACTTACAACTATTTAAAAAACTGTGTGATCAAGCTAGAGAGCCATCATTTTTCATGGTGTTTTTGGAACAGAATTCCAGTAAAATAATAACTTTAGTAGGGTAAAGTAAAGCAGGTCTTATAATAATATTATATTGCCTTAGTTGTATAAAGAAGCCTGATATCATTTTACCTTATAGATTAGGTATAATCAACAGAAGAGAAAGACAGTCTATTTCACATGTGTGAAATTCACTGGAGAAAAATCTAATAGATTTATGCTCTTTCTGAATCCTGTAAGCAAGGTAGTTTGAAATTATTTTTTTCTGGAAAGGAAAAATCAGGATAGAACTAGTAGATTAAAGAACTGTGCTGTAAACCATGGTTGTAACTTCATTTAGCCCATTCAAGAGGTTTCTTATGCAGTTCCTTCCATTTGTCTCTCTTCAATCCCAAAACACTAAGGGTAACCTATCTGTCTTTAGCTCTATCCAGGCAAGCTCACTCTTTTTCTTTTTCAAGGGAATGCAAATGACAGGGCAAGGGGAAATGGATATAAATTGAAGACAGTAGGTTTATAATAGATTTAGGTACAAGAAGAAATATTTTTTTACAGAGAGGGTGGTGAAGCTCTGGTGTTGGCTCCCAAGAGAAGCTGTGGCTGCCCCATGCCTGGAAATATCCGGGGCCAGATTGGACTTGGAGCAACCTGGTTGACTGGTAGGTGTCATCCCTGCCCATGGCAGGCGATTAGAATGAGATGAGTTTTAAGGCCCCTTCCAACCCAAACTATTTTATAATCCTCTGATTTTATTTAATTTGTTCTCTTGCATCAGCCCCAGCTATTTAAAAGCTAGCCTCAAATACTTTTGGCAAACCAAAGACACAGGGACTTCTGCCTTCTTCATAAATTTCTCATTAATGCTCATGCTGAGGAGAAAGTGTAATTTTTTCCCTGATAAACTTTTGAAAAGTCATTCAGCTTTCTGAATAAAAACTGAATTTGCCTCCACTGCTAGACACTGCTGACTAATCACAGATGCCTTGTTATGTAGGACATTGACTAAATAAGCTTGAACACATAAAACATTCAGCCAGCATAAGTGGGCAGCTCCTCTGAAGGCAGTGGAAAATCTTATGGTTGATTCACATCCGTCTCCAGAGCAAAATTGCACATAATGGCATGATAATGAATATACTTCAATCACACAGAGGAAGATGAGGTTTCTGTCACTGAAAACTTACCAAACCCATAACCCAAAGCAAGACAATTTAAGGAAGACAGAATAAACAGACTATTAGTAATGACAAGGATAGGCAGAACTTACAGTATAAGTAAATGTACAAAAATCATAAAATCATAAAATGGTTTGGGTTGGAAGGGACTATTAAAGGTCATCTAGTTCAGCCCTCCCTGCTGTAAAAAGAGATAGCTAGATTACTTTTCTCAGAGCCCTGTCCAACCTGACCTTGATTTTTTCCAGGAATGTGGCATCTACCACCTCAGTGAGCAACGAGCGCCTAAATTGAACTTGGAAAGCCTTGAAGCATTCTCCACACTAGATGAGTCTTTAAACCTTTTAGAAGAGCAGATAAAATGACAAAAAGATGTCAGGCAAGCTCCAGAGGTTTGGTTCAAGTGCATCCACCATAGGAGTTTGGTGGAGGCTATTAAGATGAGCTGAATGATACTAAGAGAAACAGAAATCGATGATGATTTGCTTCACCCTTCATGTGGATCATGAAATTTTCTTGGCTTAGAAAATGAAGGGGAGAGATCAGAGAAGGTACTACTTCTGTGAGTATTCATGATGGTTTAGGAACATTTTAATGTAAATCAAATGAAAAGAACATAGCACGGAGTGGAAGATTGATCAAGAGAAAACAATACCAAAACTCAGTAAAGTGAATGGGAAGTTTGCCTTTCCTCTCTGCAGTACACATCAGGTTTCTAATGAAAATCTGCTTGAAGCTGACTGTGGAATAAGTTGGTCCCTCACTGAAACTTCTTTAGACTTAAAGACTTAAAAGAACAAATCTCTCTATGGTCTTTGCTGTCTCCCTGTGCTATCTATGGTTCAGGAACTGGAAGCAACTCTTTTCAACAGAACAGTCTGGGAAAAAGTAGGATGCTCAGCTTTGTACTTTTGGAAGGATGGTAGCAAAACCCTCATTTGTATGCCTCATAACTAATATAAAAGATGACATGATAGCTCCCTGCTGAAGATTTTAAATGATACTTCAAATATATAGTTTCATCTGGGAGAGCAGCTACCAGTTTGCAACCAGTGCCTGCAGATCCTTCGCTGCTGGCTTTTTCCCTCCCACTGTGATCAGACCAGATGTTAGTGAAAAATGTAGGAACCTGTTTCTGCTCTCCTGTTTAGTTAATAGGGTGTTCACTGAATACTCTTAAGTCTTTATCTAGCAAAACTGGATGAAATCCAAGTTATCAGAGAATACAGCAGGGATGTCTTTAAGGAGGCAGATGTTCAAAGGAGTACTTTGAAGAGTTTTTTGACCTGTGAGGAGTTGATTACCATGATGTGGATGAAAGATGAGAAGAAAAAAATAGATGAAACCACAATGCCTAAGAGAATATGCAATACCTGCCAATAAAAAACTTCAGAAAGACTTAAGTTATAGAAGCTGTAAAATACTGCTGTGATAAAAGTTCTGAGCCAGGATAGACCTTCAGGGACTGCAGAGAAATTTGAGAACACTCAGTACCAATTCTGTTCTTTCACCTGACAGACATTTTTCAATCCACTTGTCACTGAGTGATAAAAATCCTTACAGGGAATCACAGTGGTTCAAATAGATGGGACAGGAAAAGCTATATTGTGTGACAAAAAGATATTCACTTTTTATGGATTAGGAGGTCTGGCTAGTTTGAAGACTGCCCACCATGAGTTAGATTTTGTAAATTAAATGCAAGTTTGAAGACCACTGCTAGAAGCCCTCAGTTCACCTCGGACATAAATCAGTGTCAAATATTTCACTTATAGAAGTGACTGCGATGTTTGTCAGCCTGATACTGGGACAGCTTGTCCTCCTTGACCAGCATCTTCCAGACAGTGCTGCAGCCCCATATGCCTGTTGCCAAATGGTTCACCAGCAGTGAGTGCTAAACTTCAGGCTCTGCCTTACTAACCTGCTGTTGGGCACCAGTGGGTCTTACCCAGTCAAGCCTGGAGGAGGAATTTCACCCATCACAACCCTCTGGGCTGCAGAAGGTCTTTTCCCCTGGGGTGGGTGTGAACAGGAGTAGGAGAACCATCACCACTGAGATGCCTTCAGATGCCCTTTCCCACCATCCATGAGCTGTACTGATCAAACAGGGAGCAACAGCTCTTCTTGATGTTTTGGTTTGGATTTTTTTTTCCTTCAGAAAGTTAGAATGGTGGAGTTAAATAACATTTACTATTTTTTACCATTTTAGAACTGTACGTATTCATTTTATCTCACAGAGCAGGGCAGGCACTATGTGATTGCTTTCTCACTGGAAAATACGTACCCTATACACCCCAAATATTCATAGAGACATATACAACTATACAAATACAAGCTATATTCCACACCCAGAATTTAATCTGTGCCTATCTGTCATGCAGCCTGCATCTGAAGTAAAATAGTAAAATTAGGGTGATTTTTTGCCACATCTTTGTACTACCAGAGGGCAAAAAATCATAATTTTATGGATTAAAACCATCCACACCATCTATTTTCTATGTGCCCCATTTGGTATCTTTCAGTCATTATTTTCCTAAACATAGAAACCATAATACTCTTCTTTCCACTGCAAAGAAAACCAGAAAAAGTCACTTAAATTAAATGCATAACTTTAATGTGGCCATATTTGCCTAAAATAGGCACTAAATTTGTTCAAGTGCATCAAATTTGGGTTGTAATAATTCATGGTGAATATAAGCAAGCTATTGACACTTGGTGGAGTACTTGCATGTGACTTATCTTAGGTATTTTTAAATTCTGTAAAAAAAATTATGCCAGTGAGAGAGCAGAGTCTGCTGGGATGGCTTTGGGTATGCACATTAATCAGCACTAGCAGAAAAAAGTAAAAAGAGGTTCAATATTTGGCTAACTTTCAACTGTTGAGATACATTCGATGGTAGGCAAGACTTGCAAGGGAACTGGCAAAGACCTTTATATTTAGGTCACCTATATTTAGATAAGATAAAGCACTATGTCTTGTCCTACTAAGAACTGTCCCAGATTAAGAGATCATTTCTCTATCCAGCTTTCACATTTCTGCAGAGGACCTCTGTGCTGCTGCCTGCAAAATAATGCCTGGATTTGAAATAAGTTTGAGTATGATTTAGCCAAACATAAATTGTATTTATCTCTAGAAAATGATAAGTTGAAAAGGTTTACTTCATTTCGACCAATTCATAGTATATTTTGTGGCATATTTTTTGGTTCATTTTCTGGGTTTAAGCATTTGCAGTGACTTAGGTAATATGAGTATCATTTACCAGGTTTTTTCTCTCTTAAAGGATGAGACTTTCTTTAGACCCTTGTTTTGGTATATTTTCCAATCCTTTACCTTAATTAAAGGTTTACAATACAACAGAAGGTATGTTTCATACTGCATCCAACTAATTGACCCTTTAAAGCTGGAGCCAAAGCAGAATTCCCAGAAAACAGATTAAAAGACATTCAGGTATGTTGTCTATCCTCCTTCAAACACTATTCAGTAAAAAACACCTGAGTCAGAAGTTATATCTGAGAAATCAGCAATCCTCTGTTGAGACCCTTTCACGAAACTGTTCTGGAACTTGTTTTTCAACCTGTAAACTTTTGCACTCAAACAAAAGGCTAAACCTTTTGTATCCAGTTAAGTTGAATGAGACCCTCCTGAGAAACCTTGAGAAACATAATTTCTGCTTTTTGTCCAATTGCAGAATAGACACATCTGTTATATAAGCTCACAAATTTCTCTGCAGAAAACAGCATTTGGAACACTAGAGCTTGATTTCCATAGCTAATGGAAATAAAGCTAATCCATGTTTTTTCTTGCTTCTCGAGGGACACAAGGCATTTGTCTGTCTGTAGAAGAAGCCAGGAGCACTGCACAACACCCTGGGGCCTCCCAGTAGGATTCTTGGGCAGGTAAGTATGTGTGACAGCACAGGAGACAGACAAAACTCCAACATATGAAGGTGTTTCATGCAAATAGGCGAGTCCTACTTGTATGGGATGATTCCTGACCCATGCCAATGTCCAAACCACGCCAAACCCAACCGAGAAGGTGTTACCCTCAAAACTCTGAGAGGAGTTAGATCACAGAGTCCTGGAATGGTTTGGGCTGGAAGGGATATTAACAACCCCACCATTCTAAGCCCCTGCCATGGGCAGGGATACCTTCCACTAGACCAGGTTGCTCTGAGCCACACCCAACCTGGCTTGGAATGCTTCCAGGGACGGGGCAGACAGAGTTTCTCTGGACAACCATGCCAGGGCCTCACTGCCCTCACAGTCAGGGCCATATGCATCCACCTACTCTGTCCCATGGGGCCATATACTCTGAAACTCTAAAATAAGCACTACCAAAACCCCCAAACTATTGTTTTTCTCACTGCAAAGGGTACAAGTTATCTCACATTTCTCAAAGCAGATCCCTGAATAAACTTTGAGTGCTTGTGTGACACATGGGCAGAACCATTGCAGGCACAAAATCACTACTGACATATTTTCAAGTGACTATATTATGCCAAAGATGTTTATGTGTCTTTCATTGCCTTGTAAATACAAAATAAGTTTGAGAGAATTGTGGCAGCTACTCTGAGATGTGATAGAAGTTCAGCTTCTATGGGCCTTCAGGAAGAAATATGAGTAGCCTCTTAATTTGCAGTTTGAAGATGAATACTACAGAGTCTAGAAGAAGGACTGCATTGAGCAAGCTAATTTTTTTTTTTTAATGGCCTTCTTCAATGGAGAAAAATGTTTAAAGCAGCTACTCATTTACTTGAATGAATCTTGAGGTCCTGCTCCACACTGGCTTTGGATTGCTCTGCATGCTTTTGTCCAGTTATGTTTATTTTACCTTAGTTCTAGTTGCCTCATCTGAGCATTGAAATTAAAAACGCAGGATTACTTGGGTGGGTTGCACAATCCAAGCTTTAGGGGCGTTTTGCAAATCCTCTCCAAACTATTTTTTCTAGGGCTTTTTCAAAGTAAAATATAAAATTGTCAGGAAATTCATTGTAATGATCACTTTTTTATGGAATTGTGGAATTACAGAATTGTCTGGGTTGGAAGGAACCTTAAAAAACATGCAGTACCAACCCACTTCCATGAGCAGGGACATCTACCACAAGATTACGTTGCTAGTGGAAGGTGTCCTTTTCTCAGAGGTCAAGCCAAGGGTCTGATAAGGTCATTGTCTAACAAAATAAAAATGTTCTCTGCTATATATCCCCAAAGGACCTCAAAATCCCCCAAATGTGTAAACAACACAAATATACAACAGTTTCATAAAATTGCAAGGAGATATTTTTTGACAAAATAGGAGTGAAGCTAGAATATTCAGGTTTACTCAGTTCTTGATTTTGGAACCACTTCAATAGGAAAACCTTGGTGAAAAATGAAGGAGGATAGTAAAATTAATTTTAGTATTGGGTTCTTGAAGGTTTTCTGTGACGATAACCTGTTCAGTGTGAATTTTGCTATGTTTTAATATAGGGTGCCTTAATTCTGCATTCTGACATATATGATTTTAAGAACATAACTTTTGCAGATCAGATATAAAAATTACAAATGTGAAGTTACATCTGCATAAAATCAGTATATTAAATAAAAATCTGTTCTTTTTGACTGAAAATATTAAAGCTTTTTGGATTTTGGTTTTTGTGGTTTTTTTTTTTTATTACAAGGAATGCTTTGCATGTTTTTCTTGTATCCAGTTCAAGTTTTATCTAGTAAACACTGAAGAATATTAGTCCTAATGTTCCATTGGAAGTAGTGGGGGCCAAGAACACTCCCAGAGATGGAGTACCCACAGCTTCTCCGGGTAACCTCTGCCAGGGCCTCACCACCCTAATAGGGAAGAATTTCTTCTTAATATTCAATGTAAAACTATTCTCCTTCAGCTTGAGCTATTCCGGTTTTACTCTCAGTCTGCTAAATCTGGTGTCCAAGGTGGGTTTCTAAACTTTAATCAAAGCGTAAAAATTGCTGGGAGATGAACAGTGGGGTTTAAAGGCCAGACCTGAAAAATAATTGAGCTAGTCAACAGAAAACAGTGCTGAAGGAGAGTGTATGAGATCCTGCTCATTCCATAATTTAGTGCTTTGTTTAAAACTCCTGTATTAAGCTTGTGCCTTCAGCTGTATTTAATCACCTGAAAGTGTTTGCTCTTTCTTGAAATGGGCTGAGAAGAGCAGACTGGGAAAGGAAATGAAGATCACCCTTGATTCAGGGGCTATAAGGCAGAGAATTCATCCAACCACAGGCCCAGATTGCATCTGAGATGGCTCCAGACTTCTCTGGAGGTTTTACTCAAAGCCTGAGCATACACCAAGCTAAGACAGCTAGGAAAGTTATTAAAATGTAATACGCAACAAAGGAGGTGGGCAAGCATTTTGGTGGGTGAATTTGTATTTCTAAATTCCGTGGCAGAGGAGGAATATTTGCTATGCTCCAGTTCACATGACTTGACTTGGAGCACACTGCTCCATTCTGCAGCTTCTGTCAAAGTTTCAAAAGACATTACCTGGCTGAGCACCCACCTAAAGAGAAAACCATAAACAGTTAGATCTGAAAATGAAGATTAGAAGCATTTTTTAAGGATGCTGCTGCCTGTTACAAAAACATGTTTCATTTTTATCAGGTCCCTGCTGTAATTAAGGGACTGACCAGTACTAGCAGTTACATAAAACCACTATCTCACTGGAGCAGTAGAAATAATGTTGCCAAGGTGATTCTGGTTTTTTGTGATATTCTAAACATATGGTGAGACAAAAACAGTATAATACAAAGGCTTAAATCTTGCTGGGCACAAAGGCTTCATTTCAACTCTCAGCTGAGAAACTGGGACTTTCATTGTTATGATAATTTCAGGTAAGAGGGCCAAAAATAGTTGATATTCCTACAGACTTAAAAATTAAAATTCTTGAACAACCTAGAATATCTTAGTACAGCAACAGCTTTATAGGAAGATAGTGTTCATTAACATATTTGCATTACTGTATGTTTCAGTTTAAAAAAAGATAAAAATTCCAAGTTATGTTGGATTCAGATCAAATCATTCAGGCAAGCTTCCAGAGAGTGGGCTGTTTCCCAAATGACAGTAATTTCATTAGTATACTTCCTGCAGCTCATCCAACATGCTAAACCAAGCACTTGGTAGTAGATGATGTTGTCTAAATATTTTGTGCTCCCATAACAAGGGTTTGATGAGTGATTTAACTCTGTTTTCACCAAACTAAATAGGCGATTTCCTCTTGACACCAGTATGAGAAGAAAGCAGGGCAGGTGCTTTATGCAACTGTAGTTTATAAAGCTTCCTTTGACTGGGTATATTTTGAGGTTGTTTTTTATTCAGCACCTCTTTTTAAGGGTAGGAGAGCAGACAGAAGTGGACATTGGACAGGTATGACACAGCTTTGAAAGGGAAAATAAAATTGCTTGAAATAATCCTAGATTTTATTTCTGGGCCACAGAAAATAAGGTCTATGTTAAGGAAATTAGGCACAGGGAAAAATTAAGTGAGGAAGATTCAGCAGGATGCTGGCAAATTTTCACATCCTGTTGAATGTGGGAAGCTTTGTGCTTGAAAAGGTCAGAAACCTGTGCAAAGAACTCTTTGTAAAAGTCCATCCATTTCTTGTCTATTTCAGCCTAAAATTTTTACTGCAAATTCAACCTTTTTTCTAAATTTGCCGGTTCTGTCTGTCTTTCTTGTTAATTTTCCTCTTTGGAGTAAAACAAGAGAACCCTGAAAAAGAACATCAGTATTTCATTGTTATCAATGACATTATTATCAGCATTTCCTTAAATTCCTTATGGGCTTATAATTATTTCTTTTCCTGCCTTCAGCTCTACCTGATGACTAAGGAACTGTTTCATTATGGAATTTTGCACGATGGGGTTCAGTTGTGCACCCAAACATGTCTGTCTGTGCACCTCTGTTATGGTGAGAGCATGAAAGAGACTTTTGGGAGGAAAAGAGATGAGTCTCAGCATGCCTTCTGTCATTGTAAACAATCTTCCACAACTGATCTATGTGTTTTATAAGCCTTAGCTGTTGAATATCCACTGGTAAATCTGCCCTCATGTGTTGTCAGATGTGGGAGCAGAAAGGCAAAATATTAATGATCGTGAGCCATAGATTCTCCACCACATGAAGTGCAATAAATCTTTTCTAAATAGTTTTATTATTTTCCTCTGTGAAGCACTTCTGCACATTTTTTTAATAAATTATTACAGAAAATTGGCGTCCATTTCAAAATTCTGAGTGTCAGTACAATTTATAGAGCAAAACTTCATAGTAATTAACAATAAATCGAAAAATGCAGACAAAATTCAGCTTTCTCATCACCTTAGCCAAGCATACTACAGTTCTATAATCCAAAAACACACTAATACATATTTTATTATCTTCTGTGCTGATACAAATAATTATATGGAGTCAGATCTCTTAGGACTTCCAAATTTCAGTCTCATTTTTTTGACTCCAAAATGTTCAATAACCTTGATTAAATGCCGACAAGGGATCTGAGTCTGAGATATCACATAATAAAGCTGAGTCAAATATTAGTTCTGCACAATCCTGGCTCACTTTGCACCACCTTTGGGAATGTTTTAAACTATTCCTGCTCAGTGATTTCTACAGCATTGCTAAGACTATTTCATTAGCATACTTCCAAAACTGGATCCTTAGGATTGTGGAGAATGTGCAAAAGTTCCTGATTTGCATTTTATTTTCAGGAGGCCAGTTCAGTTCCATTCACATAGACTTTATATTCTGAGTATGTCTGGTCACAATCCATTATAGTTATTTTTTTCCCATCAGCAAACCCAGGCTTCAAAGGAGGGGAAGGAAATGCAATCTCCTTGCCTATGAAGGATTGTCGTGGTGGTGACAGGAATGTCAAATCTTTCTTGTTTTCCCAACACCCATTTTGGGCTCTTTTTTTTCTTCCCTATCATCCTATTTTACTCCTTTTCATTACAGCTAACAAAACCCATCATAAGCAAGCAAAATGCCATCAAGATAAGTAAATGTTAGACTAAGTTAAAAATATTTTAATATGCATTTTCTGTGTCTATAATAGAAATTGAGATGAGATGGGAAATATTCATGGGCACTGAAATGTGATTTTCTATGCTACTGATCTGACAAAGTATTTACCAGCTTGTTTTATTCCAAACATATTCCCTAAGTAATTCTCAGACATCATTTGGTAATTAGAAAAGTTGAAGGACCTTTCCCTGTAAACAATTAACATGCTGCCTCCCTGCTTTTAAAGTTTGATCAATTTCCTAGCATAGGGATGGGGTATTTGGTTGCTGTTGACCTCCATGTCCTAGAATATTCTCATGCACACTCAATACATGGTATTGAAACTCTTTTATTGTGGATCCTTCTTAACTTCAGCTCTTCACATCCATTTACAAAACAAAACAAAATGTCTGTCCCTAAAGAAGGATCAGAAGCAAGGAGACTTGCTGCTTTGTTGATTTACTCTCACCCATTGTTTGACATTGGTAATTAATCTCTTAATTTCTTCCAGGGCAAAAATGAATGAACAAATTAAAATTTATATTGCATACAGATGATCTTTTTGGGCTGCTCCTTGTCTGCAGCATCCGGTGTCAATGTAAAGCAGAGCTTACAGTGTAGCTAAACCTCAGCTAGAATACTGGCAGGCTTTCTTCTCCCTGCCAACTTAATTTGATGAACCTTGTTAAAATTTCTCTATTTAAGGTACCCACTCTTTCATCAAATGTGGTTTCAATTTGGTAAACTGATTTATAAGTTATTAAAGCAGCAGGTAAATAAGAAAAGGCATAGACACATGCAGTCTTGCAGAGCTGGGCCACACAAGAATTGTTTTAATTAGAAAATCTAGCAAAAGACAAATCCTCTTACAGTTTTTATTATCTAGCTTATTCAGACTCTTTTATTTCAAGATGATAACACCAAAGATTTCATTGGATGTTTAAAAAAAAAAAAATAGCATGTTACTGTTGAATTAAAGTGTTGTCTTTTATCTTATGTTTCATACAGCAAAAATTAAAATTAAAAAAAAAGAAAATAGAAGAAAAAAATAGTGAAAAACCTTTCCCTGTCACATATTTCTCTTTGGAGATCCACAACTGAAGCTAACAAACATCTTCAGCTTCTAGCTCTGGACAGAATCTCTGAAGCTCAGTGATGCAGAATATAATATAGTATATAAATAACTTCAATATTCTGTCACACTGTTCACATCATATTGAAGCTCTTTATAAAGATTTGTCTTGCTCTGGGAATGTAGTGTTAACATGAGTCATTTCGGCTCTTTGGAATTACCTCTGTTTTTCTGGTGCCCTCCTAACTGATGAAACAATAGGCAAAGATGCCAAAATCAGATGACAAGTAACATTTCAACTTGAACCTAAAATTTCAGAAGTTTCATGAGGTCAGACACAGCAGCAGAAATAAATTCACAGGAGCAATCTCCGTCATCGCATGGATTTATATATAGAAAGACTCTGGATACTCAGGGATTTTTATAAAGCATTTTATAAACATTAATTAATCACATCTCACTGGAACAACTCTGTGGAGTATGAATTATTAACCTTAGGTTTACACATGGGTGAACAGGTGCTTCACTTTAATTTCTCTCCTCTGTGGCAAATGATACTTGTGCTCCAGTATATTCTGAATTATTTGGAAGGCTTCAAACCATTACAAGAGTGTTCTCTCTCTTTTTGTTTGTTTGTTTGGTTTTTTTTAGCTTTCTTTTTTTAATTGTTTTTTGTTGGATTTGTTTTTTTCCAGTACACTCTCACCCCTCTGCCCACATTAGTTCTTTTTACAAGAAGACATCTTGCTCCTGGGGTTCTGCTGGTCCATATGAGAAAGACAATTCCTTTCCATCATGTCTGCAGTTTAGAAACTGGTTTACTGTGATTTGAAGTTTTGCATGCAAGTTCTATTTTTTCAGGTATTTGTTTATGTGTCTCTGATAGAATTTAACCAGAGCTGAGGTTGTCTATCTCTGCCTGTGGACTAATTATGTAAGACAGAAAATGCTCTGTAAAATACTTGCAATCGCTTCTTTTTTATTATTATTGTATTTTTATTTTTTTATTATTATTGTATTTTTATTTTTTTATTATTATTGTATTTTTATTTTTTTTTATTTTTTTATGTTTATGAAGTAAAACATATGAAAGAAAATGAAGGAAAATAAAATTTCAAGAAAAAGGTTAACACAACATTTCTTCAGTTCCACTGGAAAAAAAAAGTTTTGTATTGTTACCAGGTGGATTTATTGGATTTTTAATTCTTGAGAAACCTGAAGACTTTTAGCTTTAAAAGACTGAGAAACAGAGGTGAAGACGTTCTAGTTTCTGACCTACTTCCATCTACATAAGCAACCCAGAAAAAAGTAAATTTAATTCTTAATATTTCAATTTTATGAAATTTTATTAATATTTCTGAGGGGTAAAGTTAGTTAACTTTTTCATTACAAAAATAAATCTACTGAAAGGAGTCTATCCTTTGTTGACTGGTCTACTGGTTTATATTAATAGTAACTTCTCCATCTTCAGTCCTATGCATATATGATATCACTGTCACAGCAAGCCTGGAACAAAATCTTTAGGTTACTGTGCTACAGGAATAGATAAAGTGTTCAGAACAGCAAAACTTTGTAGGCTGAATGCCAACAGAAATGTCAATGGAAGTTTCTGGCACCCAAAGTTGCCTGAATGAAAGCCAGGAAGGTCTAGATATGACGTGGTATTTGTGCTGAGTCAGGATCTTGGCCAGGTATGTCCTGTCAGGGGACTGCACATGGGGTCTTCAAATATCTCTTGACTCACATGCACCACTTTTAACCCCAGAAACAAATGTGTGTTCATTCTTGGGATGCTCAGTGAGTCCAGCAGCTTGTAGCTGCAGGACATTTGCTTCATGTCTCCTCTGTTTGTGCTCAGTCAACCTGAGACATCCACGATGCACAGATCATTTATCCTGCAAGTCTGACATTTCCCGGATGTGTCAGGCTAACTGTGAATGTGTAGAGCTCGTTTCCACACATGTTGGGCATATGTCCCAGATTCCTACATATCTGGTTGCCATATTGAATAATTTTTTCCTCACAGAGAAAAAACATCCAGCCAAATAACAGAATCTCCATGTATGTCCAGTCAGCTTTTTTCAGTTAGAGGAAAAAAAAAGCCCAAACATAAAAATAAGCTGCTGGAAAGTTCCCATCTTTGCTGACTTTGTGCTCCTAATCTTCCAGAGAATTTAAAACCTTCTGGAGCTCATTGGTCTATATTGCTGTTTAGGAAGGTATGCTCCTGGATGCCTTTATCCTCTGTCTTAGATTTAGCACAGACAGGATGACCAACTGCCTAATTTTTCAGTTTTTACTGTAATACATTACAAAAATGGACAGTCCTAAAAAGAAGTGCAATGAATGTCACTCTGTCCTTTATCCCAGATGTGGATGAGCTGAGATGTCCTGGGACTAATCATTAATATGTCCTGGACAAATGAACAAGAGGTGTCAAACTGTGTGCAAAAACCCAAATAGATCTGCTCATATCATCCAGTAATACCAGATGCTGTAGGGTATTAATCATTGAAATGATCCACAAAATCTGGGCCAAAGCACCTCGGGGGACTTGTGACAATAATTGATATTTTTGGCTGACTTCAATCTGTTCCTTTAAACTTGATATTTGAAAGACTTTCCTTCACCCTTGCTTACTAGCGCTTGATTTCGTCCACACACGATGGTGAACTTTTGCACTGTTGGATCAAAAACCTTCTGACATAGTGGCATACGTACCATTTCTGCTAGGTAGCTTCTATCCAGAGTCCTAATGTGTCTCCCTTTTGTAATTTTCTGCTACTAGCTTGAATTTGAGAAATTTCCAAACCCCAATGGGATGGCCACGATGAAGAGCATTGCCTGTTTTTGTTTTTTTTTTGGCACACACACTGTGCCAGCATTAAACAATTCTAGAAAATATGCACTATAGACTTGACAATTATTGTATCTCAGCATGTGGCTGTCTGTGGTTTCGATGGTTTCCAAAAAATGGCATATGAGCCAGACGACATGAATAGCCTAGTGTTGTTGGACAGCAGTAATGAGGATGTCAGTTGACAGAATTAAATAATCTTTGCTTAGTAATTTAAAGGATTTATGTAAGTATCTGGTCATTTGTCAGCTCCATATTACATGAAATGAGTTCCCCATATTTTCGTATCAATGGGTTATACTTGCATGTTCAAACAGGAGAGGCAGAAAATATCACTGATTTCCAGCCATACTTCCATGCAATCCTTGTTGCAAACAATACAATAAAATACCATGGATTCACTTATGGATAAGGCAGTATCTGTAACTAATACTACTTGTTTCCTACCCACAATTATCTAAATTTCATGTACTCTGTGCTCCACTGCTGCTGCTGCAGTAACTACAAAACATTAAAACTCCCCATGTAGCATCTAATCACATATACCACAAGCTATGCTGATGCATATTTATGCATTCACTAAGTGCTGAGTCCAAAACACAAACAAAAATACACAGCACTTTGCCTTTGCAAAAGATGTTTGTTTAGAATTTTTTATTTATTCAGCCAAATGAGATGTTGCTGAGTGCAAAATACTTCATATAGTCACTAGCAAAAGACATGTTCGTTAAAGGCTTCACACCGTCTCACACCTGCAGCTGCTAAAACTGAGCCAGAGCCCAGAAACCAGAAAAATCCTGGATCAGAGCAGCCATAAGGACATGAATTTCTTGTCTTTAACTGCTTGATTCCCTGAGCACACTTTAGTGCTATACAGGTTTCAAACACTTTTTGGTTAGCCACCATGAAAACAAAAAATCCCAAAATGCATTCTTTTTGATCAAAAAGGTAGTTTTGAAGTAGGTTGTTTAAAGTAGAATCCTAGAATGGTTTGGGCTGGAAGGGACCCCAAAGATCATCACGTTCCAATCCCCTGCCATGGGCAGGGACATCTTCCAGTATCCCAGGATTCTCCAAGCCAAGTCCAACCTCATCTTAGACACTTCCAGCAATGGGGCAGCCACAGCTCCTCTGGGAAACCTGTGCCAGGGCCTCACCACCCTCACAGCCATGAATTCCTTGTGTATATATAACCTTAATTTCTCCTCACTCTGTTTGAACCCATTCCTCTTTGTCCTGTCAGTACACTTCCTTCTCCAGCTTTTCTCTAAACCCCTTTCAGACACTGAAATATATTTCCTTATTTCCATATGAAAAATAGTTCCAAGGGTTTCCTTGGAACCTTCCCTTCTCCAGGCTCAACAGCCCCAAATTTCTCAGCCTGTCTTTCACACAGGAGGTAGACTAGTCCCCTTACCATTTTCATGGCCTTCTCTGGACTTGCCCCAACAGTTCCATGTTCTCATATTCTGGTGCCCCAGAGCTGGAGGCAGCTCTGCAAATAGGAGAAAAGGGAGAATCCCTTCCCTTAACCTGCTGCCCTGGCACCTCAGGATGCAGCTCAGGACTCATTTGGCTCTCTGGGCAGCCAGAGCACATTGTTCAGTCATACTGGGTTTTTCACTCACAAACACAAGTCCTGCTCCCAGTCACCATCCTATGGGTGTGCCTGGGATTGCTCCATCCCAGGTTTAGGACCTGGGACTTTGCTTTATTGAACTTCAGAGTTTCACACGGTATCACCCCTCCAGCCTGTCCAGATCCCTCTGGATGGCATCTCTTCCCTCCAGCGTGTGACCTCCTCACACAGTTCTGTGTCCTCTGTACAGTTCTCCCAGTCTGTTTTTATGGATTTCTCTCATGAAGGAATGTGAAGAAGAGGTTCATATTCTCTGCCAGGAGAGTTTGGGACACTCAGATTTTAGGATGCCATTTTCAGTTTTCATTTAAGCTCCAGAGGGGTTGAGCTCAGCTCCATGAGTTCAGACCCTCTTGGATGGATTATTACCCATCTCTTAAACTTTTATTTCTTACCTTAGTGCCTGGAATTCAATCACAATCAGGTAGAAGATATGTAGTGAACAGTATTTTTACTACAGTAAAAACCCATAAGACAAAGGCAGGGAAGAGAGCACAAAAAAATCCCCCTAGCACACAAAATATATATTTATTTTATTTTCTCTCTCTCTAGGTGAAGAAACAGAAAAATTAAGTTTTCTAATAAAGAAAAGCTGTATTTCAAGATGTATTTGAAGATCATCCAGAATAGATGCTCTCTGAAAAAAGTTCATTATTTTCTTCTCATTCTCTGAAAAATACTAAACCCACATTTCCCAATGTGATGTAGTTATTATCACCAACTTCTGATGCAAAACTAAAGCACAGAGAGATTATATTTCTAGTCCAATGTCACAGTGGAGGTTTCTTTCTTTGTGAATACTCTCTCAGAAAAAGATTGCATAGACCTTCACTGTGGCCAGAATACATCAGACAACCTTCTGATGGCTTTGTCCTTGTTTGTCTCTCTTTCTTGATATAAAAAATGGGGTCAATCTGGCATGTGGATCTTAAAATGCCTCCAGTATATTTCCCCACCTGCAGGTATTATGGGGTCAGAAGACTGAGGCTATATTTATCACTATTTCTGGAAACTTGCATTATTCACTTTAAATATTTCAGGAATGATCTCACTGGAATGTGAATATCATAGTGAAGTGACTTTCTCCTTAAATATTAATGAAAAAGAAAGCTGAAGGTAACAATGCTGCATAGAAATCACAAGATGAGTTAAAGGGCCTCTTTATTAATATGCACCTTTGCTCCTGTGCCTGGTATAGAAATAATCCCATGTTTAGAAAACATTAAAATAACACCTATAAAAGCAACCCCTCCAGATAGCAGCCTGGTTACAAAATGATTGAATTGATATCCACATCACAAACTTGACTTTGGTTGTCTTAGATCATCCTTAAAACAGAAATTTCAGCTTTTAAAGCTAATATTGTATTTAATATAGTGATAATACAGTATTATTTTTTTATTTGTTTTCTCTGTCCATTATGGTTTAAACCCAGTGAAAATCAGCCCCCTTAAGTGAAGCTTTTTGTGAGTACTCTGTTAAGTGTGTGGAAATTAATGAGTTGGATATAAATAAAGCAAGTATTAAAAATATATTTGAGGAGGAAAAAAAATGTGGTGATAGACATCAAATGCTTTCTGTTCTGCAACAGAACCATTTGGAAGAGTTGTGAGGAAACCAATTCCCATCTAATATTTCTCCTCTCCTCCAGTCTGTCTCAGGACTGTTTTAAGAGCTGTCAAATTTGCTATGAGGAATGAGGGTTAGAGACCTGAATCTATCCATAACAGTTAATAGCCCAACCATCACCTGCCGTGTCAGAGAGATATTTTACATTTCTTTTCTCCTTTTTACAGATCAAAGCCTTGAACCATCTGATGTGTGGTATCAACCTCTAAATATGAAATACAATAGAAAGAGGTTTTTTACTCTCCTATATTAAATATTCCCAGTTTGTCCAAACAGCTAAATACTATTCAAGAATGGAAACTAAGCCAGATGTCTACATGAGATAAGGTTTAAAAATTATTCCAAGGCAATCTTCTGCATTTTGTAGCCCAATTCTATTGAGGACATAAAATTTCAAATCATAAAATATAATTCCTAAAGGTGCCTGATGGTTTACAGCCTGTAGTTCTGGCCTTTTCATGCGTGTGTGCGTGTGTCAGTGTCTGTAGGAGTAGACCTCTCCAAAATGTGTTTGCATGACTTAGATGCACATGCTCTGCCCATTTTTGACTCAGTTAAAATTATCCTTGTCCTGTTGATTCAAATGCCCCAAGGCATTTGAAGCACCCTCTTGGAGATTCAGCATCTCTGATGTTCAGACTCTGAGAACCATCTGCCTGCACTCTCTGAGGCTCAGCACAGAAAAGGAAAATATAACACAAGGTGTCAGGAGTCAGGAATTGGGAGGATAGCTCTTTGAGAATCAGTATTTTCACAAGCAAACCAAGTCATTTCTGCGTGATTAATTTTTGCATGAGCCTTTTTGTCGGTGGAGGCCTGAGAACGTATTGTCTATGGAGAGGTTTTTACGAGGTCATATTTCCATCTGGAGCCGTAAAAAGGCGCTCCTAATCTAACACAGGGGCTCACAAAATGGAACAAATGGTGCTTTAGTGCCTTGTTTAATTGAGACTCAACCTGTCCCCTTCATTCAGTATTTGTTTTCTTTAGCCTAACAGCACCAGCAGTGGAAAAGGTGGCAACTCCCAGCACACAGGGGCTGCTAATCTTAACCTCCTTCTGTGCAAAAAATGGCTTAGATTGACTTAATTATTTAATATGCCTTCGTTGACACAGGCTAGTAAAAGAAGATCAGCATGTTAATGCTCCTTTCTAGCACTTTCTTCCCAAAAGCCTTTAAGAAACTCATGAATATTTAATGTCTCAGTCAGTGCTGAGGAGATGGCACCATTAAGGATGAAACCAAATGCCAGTTGCTGTGTGTGCACCCCCGAGCTGCCCGAAACCTTGCAGAGGGACCTCCTCAAATGGCTCTACCCTCCCAGCTTGGCCTTTATGACCAAGCACTAAAGGATGGGGTTTTCCTTGTTTTCTCCTTTCCTCCTTTCCCCGCTTCTTGTTTTTTTCCCCGCTGGAAAAGGAAATGGATCACTCAATGTAAAAATAAACCCCTGGACATGTGTATTATTTTTGAGCCTGACATCTGTTCAAAACCATGTAAATGGGACTGTGTTAATGCATAAAAAACTATAAAAAGTATTCAGGCTTAAACACAGGGAAATTATGTTCATTCACCAGGGAACATCAAGCGTAGTTGACTTTTTTTTCCTATAGACATTAGGAAAAAAGCCCCATTGTTTGCCTGGCATTCCATAGGAATTTTCTAAAGTAGGAGTGGTTGATTTTTTGTTATCTGTGGCTAATGCACACTATAATGTATGTGCGTTAGATTTTGCTTTTTTTGGTTGTTGTTTAAAATTAAAATTAAATAAGTAGAATAATTTTCCATGTCTGTAAGCTTAAATGGATCAAAGTTTGCTGTAAAATAATAAGTGTTTACATTAGATTCTGTTAAAAAAAAAAAAAAAAAAGATGCCTGTCACTGTTTTTTAGGTGGAAATTAACCTTTTTTATTAATTATATTTTTCAATTTCAAATATCCATGATGAAAAGCATCATTTTGCTAACCCAGCTTGTTTTGTTTTAAATAAAGCCCCGGTAAACTGGCTGAAGACTGAAGATGGCAAATACAATAAAAATTTTGCATTGCATTATAGAAATAGTTTTCTTGTTTCTTGACTTCCCATATCTTCTGAGTGTACAGTCTGTTCAGAAGAACATGTTCAAGCAAATGCAAGAAATACAAAAAAAATCTACTAATCTATTCTTATTTTCTTCACTTCTCTAAAGGGGAAAAATAATGGAAATTACTTTTGATAAGACTGCCTGGTTCATAATTGTGATATAAGCATAAAACTTCAAACTACATCAGGTTGCACTAAAGACTTTAAAACAAATAATGTAGTTGGTCAGACATTTGAAAATGCTGCTATCTCAATTTTTCAAAGTTAATCCTAAACCTGTTTGAAGATGAATCAACATTATTATGAGTTCCCTTATTTTTTCATTAAAATACTAAGGTTATTTTAAATCCGTACATCCAAATGTTAATTAAAAAGCTGTTGTCAAAATGATAGACTTTTTTTTTTAATCTTTCCTTTCAATTCTTACTAATCCTCACAGAGGACAGGACCCAGGTGAGTTAATTTTCCTCATGAAAATTGCAAAGACTGAAGTTTGCAAAATGGATCCTGTAAAAATGGAATAGGCAAGCTCACTTCTAATGAGGTTCCCATGAAAACCCTCTCTTGGCTCTGTGTTTGATTTTAACAGACAAGCAGTAATATAATAATATATTTGTTTTCAAAGACAAAAAATAATATAATAGTATGTTGATAGATTTCATTAAAGCTGTCATTCAGTTCTATTAAACACTGTTGTCATTATTTGATAGAAGGTAATATAAACAACAATTTCCAAAGTTCAGAACTTGTAAAAGAATCTGAAATATTCATAGAATCATCATGTTTTGTGATGAGATTAAAGTAATTGAGGGCTGTGAGATATTTAGATACACCAGAACATGGTGCTAAAATACCCACCCACTTCCCCCTTCCCCATAAACAAAAGCGGAATGAAATAAAATATAACCAGAACAAACAAAAACAGGACACCATTCAAAAATATCTATTGTGGGGTGATGACCAGATACAAAGGAAAGTGATCCTAGGAGATTTTCCTTGATTTCTGACAGCTTTGTGCAGTCAACAGTGTTTTCATAATCCATGTGAACAGGACTACTGGCACTGCCTCCTGAGTCCTGGGGGATGCTTTTGATCTAACAATGCAGTGCCATTATTAGAAAGACTGAGATGTAACTACCACATCATTGCATACTGTCAATTTAGTTTTGCATGAGCCCCTCGGCTCGTGACACTCTAAATTTAATACTGAGCTACAGATAAACCAGAATAAATATTGTAAGAACAAAGCTGTCACAGAAACACACTCGGAGTGTTTCGACCCCATTCAAAGGCCCTTCACTATAATTGTCTCTTACAGAAGGCTCCTGTACTGCAAGTACTTTAGTTGCCAATGACCTTAAACACGATTATCATTAGCCTTCTTGTAATACTGCCTCTCCCTTGAACTCAAATTACTGTGCTCCTCAGATGGTTTTGCAGAGAGAGCTCAGTGTTGTAGTTAGCATAATTCAAGCTGTTTTAATCAACGCTGTGTCCTTTGTAAATAAAGCTGCGTTCTGAGATGCACGCCATAATAATTACATCCATAATTTGTTAGAGTTATTGAAATAATTTTGACTATACTAATTTGAATTACAGCTGCAAACAAGAAGTAAGGAAATAAGCAGATAATAATACGTATATTAGCATCAAGCCTAAAGTTGGCATTTGTTTAAGCCAAGAATCTGAATAATTTAACCATGTTTCGGAGGTGGTAAATCTGCCTTGATTGAAAGTGGAACTCATCTATGATCTCTAAACCTTTCTAATCTCAAAAGAAAATAAAAACACGTGCTTTTTTTTCCTGCCTCCACTGAAAGTACCCAAAGCTGATGTCTTGCCAAAGGCTGACCAGACACAGCAAATGAATAGAGATCCTGTCAGTCATAGGATGCCTCTGTGGAAATTAATTTCCAGCAGTGTCTGGAGCATGTTAATTACGAGTAAAACTTCTCATGGTGTAATTCAGTAAATAAAAGTTCTCTAAAATAAGTCTCTTTAGGCACATTTTAAAACTCTGTAATTGTAAGACACAGAGACATTAAAAATAATGAGAAGCAAGGATTGCCTCAAAAACAGTTTTCCAACAGCCATCTCATATAATTCCTTTCATAAACAAATCACCTCTTAAAATGGGGTATATTTCTCTTCTTGATATCCTAAACATAAAACTGTTTCCTGAATCTCACTGGTTTTATTGCTTGAAACGTTGTAATTTTCAGCCTAGATAACATTCATTTGATATTATTTTTATTCAAGTTATCATTGTCATTTTTGCCTAAACCTTTCATCTCCCTTCCTGCTTTGTTCAAAGGTATATTTTTATGACCCATGGACAGTAAAGGCAATAAATAAGGTCTTTTGGAATTTTGTTAAATTATTTCCTTAAAGAATTAATTGTTATTAATGAATTAATTTATTCAAGAAAAATTAAAAGGAGAAAACATCCTGATTTTACGATTATGTGCTACTAGAAAGACACTGTGCAGTATTTACCGCTATTTCATTAAGCATCATATATTGTTAATTTGACTTTATATCAAATTTTATTATAAAAATAAAATAAAAAAAATCAATAAAAAGCACCATCAGTGACTGTCTTGAATAGTCTTGGAGAAACACCATTAATAAATCTTCTCTACTATTACAATTCAGCTTTCAAAAAGATAATAGGTGCCTAGGTAGCCAGCATTTTATCCATTGTGCACTCATAGTACTCATCCCCTTCTTCTCAAATATCATTGGTATTTCCTATGCATACCATATCAAATGTTTCACTGAAGTCCAAACAAATGAGGTCTAACATATTCCCCAGACAAAATCAATTATCTTCTCAGTGAAAGGTATCCCGCTAGTTCAGCTTGACTCAAATCTGATGTTAAATATTATAGCAAGCCTTATTCTATGCCTTTATTTGTTAAATCTCTGAGGACGAGCTCCCAGGCCTATGGCCCACTGTAAAAAATTGGAACTTTTTCCTTTTTCTGAAATACCATGCTATGTATTCTGTGCAAGGTATGCCTTGCTGTCTCTACATTAGTAGGACACTGCATTTTTCTTTCTTATTTATACTTAGGTATATATGCAAAAAAGATTGACCTTTTCTACTGCTAGGTTCATTTGCACACTGATTTAGTACTTCAGAGCCTATCACCGACAATTTTAATGGAGATTTGATCCAATTATGGTTTTTGTATTTTCTCCCTAAAAATTAAAGTCTGGTTCACACAGGACCCAACTAATTGAAAATCTCCAGTCCTTGTTAATACGGAGGTTATAATACAGATGGCTATAATTTTCTGTATCTTTATATTGTAAACCTGGCATTTTAGTTTTTGCTGTGGCCATTACATTTTTGCTGCATCAGAATATAACAGGGACACCCAATGTTAAAAAAAACCCAAAATATAAAAACCAGATACTTGGTGATGACATTTGAAGTCAGGCATCCAAAACCTGGATATTCAAAGCTGGTTGGGTTTTGGGTTGGTATTTATTTATTTATTTGCCTCTTTTGAAATTTTTTTCTTTTGTTTCTTTGGTTGAGTTTTTGATTTTGTTGCTTTTTTCTTTTTTAAAAACTTGCCGATTGACTTTATGGTCTTTAGATTTAAAATATGGTGGTAACACAATTTCCAGTCATTATTCTTAGCACTACATCAGGAAGGTCAAAACCTATCAGAAGGAGCCATGTTCTGAAAGGAGACAGCTCACTGAAGTGTTGGAAGGAGACCAGCATGATAATATTGTCTTCTTTTTTCCTTCACCTCCTTTTCCTCTTCTTTCTACATTTAGAAGAAAACTGGGATAAAGTATTATTTCCAGGCCAAAACAAACCCCAAACCCAAAACAAACAAAACCCACAAAAAACCAATCAACCAAACAAACCCTAACAAAACAAAACAAAACAAACAGAAACAAAATCACAAACAACAAAACCCAACAAAATAAAGCCAACAGCCCCCACACATGCCATCCAAAACATCCAAAACATGTTTTGTGGAAGAAAACTTCTTATTTCAGACCTTTTTCATCTAAGCATATGCACAAGAAACTAATGACAGGAATCCCCGTGCCATGTGGCCCACTGAAGCATCCAATTTGCATCAAGCCAGCCAAAAGCACAAGTGGTGAAATTGTTGAGCAGCAACTCTTTTATCAGCCAGCTGTGTTCAGATCCCAGGTCTCACTAGAATGACTCTCCATGAAGCTGATAGGTGGTACTTGCCTCCTAAAGGGGATAGCCAGGAGAATTTCCTTATAATGAGGGTTGTGATGGAAACAAAAAAAACAATCATCAATTGCCATAAAACAGCAGGTGCTAAAATGTATGATTTCTGGGCTTGTAACTTCACTCACCCTCAGGGAATGTTTTTCACTCCCTGCTACTTTCTCAGGAGCTCAGTCTCATGATTTTGCTCCCTGAAGTGACAGAGGAGCCACAACTTCTCTCAGCAAGACATGAATCTGTATCAAAGCTCTTCAGTCGTGGGAACAAGATCCTAAATATTTCTTAGAGCAGGAAGTGCTGCACTCTTTCATCACATCACCCTCAAACTGAAGAATTCCACAGAGAAATAGAGAAAGCTTAAGTTGTGCTCATTGCTTGTGATCCCTCTACTCCACTCCTCTTCCTTTCCACCAAGGATTTACGATAACTCAGCCTCACAAAAAGTATGGAAGAGAAAATAGTTTTTGAAGAGAGGGTGGTATACCTACTCTTTCTAATGAAAGAAGGTAAAAATGCATTTGTGCATTGTCTGTTTTGTTTACAGAATGTAAAAATGCCTTGCATCCCAGCAGCAGGCTCTTCTGCTTTCCCAACTCTGGAGGAGTATTACAGTACAAACAAGTTTCCATGTTCCACCCTCAGGTCATGCAGGTATTGGTAGCCTCACTGTGACCTCATCTGAATGCATGAAAATGTAAAAGTTGGGGTTGTCTTGCTCTCAGACTGTTCTGTGGAGTGGCCAGGCATCACTGCCAACCTTTCCTCTGGTGTGTTCCATGTGGATATCGAGAGACAGTGCCTTTGTGTAAGACCAAGGAGCTCCTTCTTTTCTAGGCCCCAGTTATGGAATGACACACCTTGGAGTTTCCTGAGAACCTCTAATTAAACAAACACATCAGGCTAAACAGAAGCTTCTGCTCCTCGTGCTGCAATAACTCTTTTAACCTCTTTTGACCTTGCAGTCATGACTTTGAGTGCATGGCTTTAACTTGACAGTTTGGTAGGTGTGGGCCCCATGGGAGGAACTGGATATACATGATCTTCAAGGACCCTTTCAACCTAAACTGTTCTTTGATTCCATGATAAAGCCTCTGAAATTGTGTCTCTGACAATTGCAGAAACTACTAGAAGCTCATGGAGGAGAAAACAGGTGCCAGAGAGAAAGCTGTAGCAAATATGCCACTGCCAGGCACTGAGGAAGAGGAGAGAACCCAGCAACGCAAATGTGAAAAGAAAAGTAGGTCTGGGGAAGGACAGAAGATTATGGAGAGCAATTAGAGGTGCTCACTCATAACAATTTTTGCAGTTTCTGACTGCAACTTTCTCAGAAATTAACAGGAGTGGCTTCAAATAGTATACTTGAAATAATACAACGCAGAGTTGCAGAAAATCTATTACTATGTTTCTTATTATTATGATTATTATAATTACTATTGCCTAAAGTGCAGAAAAAGAGAGAGTAGTCCGCACCAAAATCTTAAATGACACGTATTGAGCAAAAAGACACCACTTGTAGGGGTTACTTGGGATTGTTGAAGACAATTGCAGAAGTCAGCTCAGTATACAGCTGCTGAAATCTGTTTTCTACATCAGCAGGGGTTTTAAGATGGCTTCAAGGAGGTTAATGAAGTGTCTCAGCAAATATTCATTATATTGAGCTTTTCCTATGTGTGCAAGGCATCATGAGAAAAAAGTCCAACCTTAAATTTGCTTATTTAAAACATCTGAGAGAACAAATGTATCATGGAAAGGAAAATTTTATTGAAAGCTGAAATGATTTCTTTATTATTTTTCTCTCTAGGATCAGAATTCTTTAGAAATACACTACAATAAAATCTGTCAACATAAAGCATATTTCCTAGCTTTCTTTAACTAATACCCTCACTGAGAAGGACTTTTCATTCCTCAGGTTTTCTATGGTAACTCCACAGAGAGGAAATTGATGGTTTTTATTCAACTTGCTGTTCACTAGAACCCTGAAATCCTTTACTACAGAAAAAAAAATAATTCCCAGGCTCAGGACTTTGCATTTCCCTTTGCTGACAATCACAAGATTCCCATGAGCACATTTTTCCAGGTTTTTGAGGCATCTCCAAAGGGAGATGCAATAATTTCCTGTGTCAGCCACTCCTGCCAGCACTGCACCATCATGGCCATGTATTTCATCTCTGGAAGAATTCTTCAGCAGCCCAGAAGAACTAGACCTTGCATTTCTGAAGTGACAGATTTTAGCCTGGTTTCCTAAAGGAAAAGGTTTCCTGCAGTTATGATCTCATTCTGCCTGTCCAACTGTCAGTAAATTTAACTTCCTCTAATATCCTTTAATGTTCTTGTCAGATTCAATGAAATTTGAGAAAGACAGCATTCTGAAAGACATCAAGTTCCTATACATCTGAGTGAAGAAAATATTGGATGCTACTACTTGAGAAAAGGTAGAAACCCCTCAGCCTTCATCCATTTAAATTTGGATGTTAATAGCAGATCAAAATCTCCATATTTTCAGATTGCCTGCAAATCTTTCCCAGGTATAAGCCAAAAAATCTATGCACAGAGAAGAAGGGAAGAGTTTAGGCATTGGGAGGAGAAATCAGACAGAGTTATGTATGGTATTTGTTTATGAATAAACCTTGGAGTGCAGAGGGGAATGGAAAACTGGGAATCACTGAAAACAGTGGAAGGCTCAGGGTTTTTGTCAGAAAAGTGGCAAAGGAGATGAATGACATACAACATTAGCTACTTTCATTACATTCTTTACTCACAAATCAACTGCTAATTATTGTTGGACTGCTTGATAATAAGCATTTCTGGTTTTTTGCAAGTTTCTCCTTTTCTACCATGATAAATTGTGTCATAAGTAAGCAATTTAGCTTGTAGATGGAAGAAGGGCTGACAGGAAGAAGTAGATAAATTGAAGCAAAAGAGAAAAATTAACAAGTTGAAAATAGATGAATGAATGTTAACAGTCACTGTAGATATAAACAAGTGGTATAAGCAGTGGTATGCTAAAGAATTATTTTGTTCAAGTGGGAAAAGGTCACTGGATGAGAGAGATTACTCCTGACCTATTGCTTCCACCCATCTGCACTATTTGATGAGTCAAGAATTTGTGCTGAGTACAGTTTTTGAGCGGATGTATTTTATTTGCAAATACATATTTTGTATAGGATTTTTACTGTTATGATTACAAACAATTACAATTAAGCATAATTATCCCTGGTAGGCAGATTGAGTTAGTGCAATATTGAATGCAGGGGATAGTTTTATCAAGATGGATGTGGAGCTTTGTAGCGTTCCACTGCTGCAGGATGATGTCCAGGGAGGCTGCAATTACCAGTGACCGACATGGGGCTCAATGAGACGGGCTTCTGCTCAGGAAACCATTTATTCAACACAGGAACAAACTCAGATCCAGAGACAGAGAGCCCCAAACAGAGGCAGGGTGATGGGTTCTGTTGGACAGAACCAGGGTGGAGTTTAAGGTTGGGTTCCAACAGGAACACAGCAAGAGAGAAACCCCAGGGGCTCAAACCCAGTCAGAACACCCTGGGCTGCCACCCCATGAGGGGTCTGGGGTGGGGCAATTCTTCCTGGGCTCACAGGGCCCATCCCCTGAGGCAGTGGGGTAGAATTTATTCTTCCCGGGCTTTAAAGCCACACCTCTCACTTTAACAATGCTTATCTGAAGCTAAATCTTAGCTTTGAGGGGGCACCTCAGAGCTTTATGTTACAGACAGGGAAAAATATCGCTTTTACCTATCAGAATGTGTTCTTTGCTTCTACCCTTAAAAAGGAGAAGCTGTGAGAAGTAGATGAATGCTGCTGTGTTCTTCACTAGAGTCCAGATCAAATTGCTGTAAATCAGTTGGAGAGAGCTAAGGAGCATTTGACTACAGTAACTTTTTCTTTTAGGTACCTTTTTTTCTGACTTTCCTTTTCCAAAACTTTTCCCAGCGGTTGGAAAACCACTCACACCACTCTTTTTCTTCTTAGGATTCCCCATGTGATAAATAGTCACTGTCATACAAAAGACCATTTTCTTCTGCCTTTCATACTCTCTGGATCATTATGGAAGGGCAGTACATGGACATGTTTTTTGCAATGATGTGACCAGCATCATTGTCACGTTCTGGTCTCCTGCATTCAGTTGCTCCTGCTATTCATTGTAACATATCCTTCACAGAGACTCTACAATGTGCACAACTCATCTTTTCCACTCTTCAGTGTTTTTCTCTTGCTGGGAAATGAGATGGTTTCTGTCATTGTCCAGTCTGTCCCTCCCTTGGGCTTTGAACCAGTCTCTGTTGACTAACAAAATGCAGGTGCTGATTCTCTCTGTAAACATTGTCCTTTTTAGCAGCTCAGACAGCTTCTGTTTCCATTTACCATCACCTCAAATCCAGTACCTTTTATGGAGCTCTTACTGATTGAACATTTTTTTTTTTTCCCTTTTTTTAATTCTCTTACCCATTATACAAGCAGTGGTGTGGGCTGCATCGAAGCAGCTGTTTCTTGAGAGCTGATCAAACTTTGAATGGCACACAGAGCACAATGCTGTCCTAATGTTTCTTTCCTCTACGTCTACATTTTTTAATCTTTTCAATTGTCTGATACTCTTGTCTCTCTCTACCCAGTTCACTGTTTACAGCATCTGCAGCATCCTTTAACTCTTTGGCTCTTCTTTTTCTGCTTTCCTCTTCCTGTAGAAATCTCACTGGCGTGGCTTCTTTGTCTTTTTGAGGCATTGATATGATTTTTTTTTTTTAATATCAATTTTTTAACATATTTTTCTTGACAATTTACAGCATCTCTTCCTCTGGGCTGTGTATGGTGCCAGTAAAAGTGAACTATCTGCTCTGATATGCTCCTTTTTTTTGTATTTATATAATTTGTGGTTTCTTATTACCATTTCTCACTTGTCTTTATTCGACTTGTCTTTATTTTGACTTAGTAAGTCAAAAACTGCATGGACAAAACAGCTATATATATTTCTACTCTGACATGAGTCTGGATTGCCAACCATCTGGGTTAGCTTACAGAGAACATTTTTTTCTTTTTCCTTTTTTTTTTTTAATTCAGTTCATACGCCTGATGGAGCCAGCTGCTGGTCCAATCCAATTTCATTTCTCTTGCAAAACCTAGGCAAAAATGGAAAATATATCCTGTAAATCTTCAGTAACTGCATAGCAAGCTTGAAGGATTTGAAGGATCTTTCTTACCTTTTAGAAGTGTTCAGCAGCCACCAGTTGCTGCAGGCCACAGTATGGCAGCAAATGCTCTGCTGTGCTCAACATCAGCCCTGAAATTTCTTGCATGTGAGCTGAATTCTGATCCATTGACTAAAATGTGCCACAATTTTTCCATATCTCGTACGTGTCTTGGGCAAAGTTTGAGCAGTTGGAGTAGTAAATCCATGCAAAATTACTGGATGCTCTTCCAATCAATAATCATACAGTGGGAAATCAGGCTCATTAATCATGTCATGAAATCACAGACAATCGCTGCTTGGTAATTAGTGCTGTTCTGTATTAGAGGGTCAGTGCATTCAGTAAGGATCTCCTAGTGTGGTCAGGCTGAGTGAGTAAATTGTGCATATTTGTTTATGCCACTTACACATAAAATTATAGAAATTTTGGGTTATTTGGGTTGCAAGGTACTGTAAAGATCATCCACCTCCAGCCCATCCATGGGCAGGGACACCTTCCACTGTCCCAGGCTGCTCCAAGCCACATCCAACCTGGCCTTGGACACTTTCAGGGATCCAGGGGCAGCCACAGCTGCTCTGGACTCCCTGTGCCAGGGCCTGCCCATCCTCACAGGGAGGAATTCCTTTAGGCACTAAGGAATTCTTACAGGCACTAAGGAAAGGAAGGGGTTCTAAGTGCTCCCCGGTTCCTTGAATCTTTTGCATTTTTCCAACACTAATGGTTATCAACAATTTTTTTCTGTTACCAAAACTACTTCTGGCTAAGAAAGAGTTTCCACCAGGAAAAAATTATTTTTTTTATTTGTATTTTCTATTTACATCTATGAAATCAAAGTCAAGTGCATAATTAACCTTAACAATAGTTTAAGAAAAGGTACAGAACCTATGGATGATTTGCAGGTAGGGAATTCGTGGCTTACTGTGTTTTTTTTCAGGACCTTTAAATTATTATGGATGTTTACACCAATTTAAAGGAAGCTAGAAACCTTTTTCATCCACTAAAAATTTTAGCCATGGAAACCTGAATAAGAATTCAGATATTGAAATTATTTCTTGGTTTAAAAGACAATGTAAAAGTTTGGTTCTTTAATTTCTATAGTCCCTTATTGGTTTTATTTTTTTAAGAAAATTATTTGGAAAGTTCACACTTTACAGAATAGTTTGCACCTCGATGTCAAAATGTCTTCAAAATGGAAGATAAAAAGCTTTTCTGTGAAATCCCCATTTGCCATGTGCCCTACTCTGTGTAAGCCAGGATGACTCTATCAGTCTTTTCCTGTGGATCCAGGGGAATATCTTTCTCCTACTGACTTAGGTACAATGAGAAAGTTTTTATACATTTTTACATATCCTGCTCTGCAATCACTCCGTTACTGCCCTGCCTTCCACTACATGGGACTATGTTGTTTCTGATAAGTCCTTGGTTTCTGCTGCCAAATGGAATGCAGTGTGCTTTTTTTATCGATTCCAGCCAAGCACACATTTCATCTTTCCAGTTCGCTCAACAGCACCTTTTCCTTCAGTTGTGGTTCAGCAGCAGCACAGCTCCCCAGCCTGCCCTGCCACTTTGCATTCAGCTGTGTTTTCTGGGTAATCACTGTCATACCACATCCCAAAAGCCTGTCATGAGGAGCAGCTACCGCCTCCCCTCGATCCTGCCATGGTGCTCCACGTCCCCGGTCACTGATTTCTCATCTAAAAGGAAAACTCTCTTCAAAGGCTCTGGGTTTGGCCTGCTGTCTGTCTGAATGTTATTTCCATTCAGTTGCTGTTTTATTGGGAATGATGAATGATCCCTACTTTTCATACCCAGTGATTATTAGTCTGAGGAAAGCCAACAGGAGCAGTAATAAATACAGCAGAACTTTAGTCTTTATTCAAAAGTAGGATCAGATTTCCTGGAAGTCTTTGCTAGCACATTATCAAAACAGCCCCAGTTTCTTACAATTTGCCTTCTAAACCTTCCACAAGAGACACAAAGAGGCATAAAAACCAGACAGGGCAGAACATGAAAAAAAAAACAGGTAATGAAAATATCTCTGTTGGTACCTCTGTATCACCAGATCTATTGTCAGCTGTTGGGTCACTTTGTGAAGAATGGACAAAGCTCTCAACCACTCGCAACATTGCAGTGGGGTTGGATCCAGACAATCTTTAAGGTCTCTTCCAGCCTAAACCATTCTACAAAACTGGTTTTACAAACCTAGAATTTGGGGTAGGGAAGAGAGGAGATGGAGTTGCTTTCCAGAAGGATGAAAAGACCTTGTATTTCATTTTGAGTGTGATTCTACTCTGTTAAATATAAATATGTTATATTGATATAAGTTTTTTAGGTGAGTGTCTCTGTGCAATTGATGCATTTAGTGAGTGCATCTACTTAATTATTAACTTAGCTTGAAACAGGTGCTTTGATTTTATCTGTAGTTAGCCATGCTGTCAATTCTCTTCATTTTAAGAGGACTAAAGTTAAGTGAGAAAACATCACTGTTTTACAGAATCAGCCTGGTGAATTCTTCAGGAACCCTTAGTGAGAGAGCTGGTCGAATGTTCTTTCAATATAGAGCATATTGGATCAATTTTGATCTTCTTTTTTTGTTTAACTTTTTTTTTAATCTAATTTTGAAAGGCTTCAAGGAACTAAAAAATACTTAGAACTAAGACTAAAAGTAGGTCCCTGACTCACAAAACATGACCAAAAGCAACTGACCTCTGCCTCATTCTCCAAGTGGCATAGGAGTACTATCTAGACTTTTCATGATTTAATCCTCAACCAACAGAAATCAGCACGACTGTGCTAAAACTAATGGAAATGCTGCTTTGTGGCCACAAATAGAGATCTGGGCCTCCAGTCATGAGCATTTATTGTAGGTTTATTGGCCTGTAAAGGGAGCCTGAGTATTTTTTTATTTCTTGAAGGTATGGGCCCTTTGTATTTTAAAAAGTTATTGGCTCATTAAGTTTAATTGAATGTACAACTTAATTACTGTGAGCCTCTCAGACCAGAACACATGCTGTGCACTTGCAGTCTGATACATCTGCAACCACACAACTTTGCAGGGATGTGGCTTCTCAGGGATGAGTGCTCCTCTCTGCTGAGGCAGGCAATTCTCACACCTCCTTCCATCTTCTTCCCGTAAATCTGCTCTTAGGACCTCTGAGTTATGATTCTCTGGCCGGGATGCTCTTATTTTTTCCTACTGGTATTCACAATTCTCATGCAGAACATATGCCAAATTTATAGCAGATAAATATCAGCCAAGATATTTAGCAAGTAGGAAGTAAGAGTAATTGCAGCTGACCTTGTTTGTGGCACAGAGAAATTGCAAAGTCCCTTTTAAAAAATCTTTTGATGTATCATGAGGATATCTGCCTATGACAGAGAAAAGTGCTATAGCACCTGAAAATCCCTTCCTGGACTTGCTGAATTGAAGTTAAGGAAGAGACAATTCTTCATCCCAGAAATGACAGAGGCACCAACATATTCTGTCTACAAGAACAGAGGAAAAATGTGGAAAAAAGAAGTGGGATGGAAATTTTGACACACTTGAAATACATCTGTAGCTTGCACAGTTATGCAGAGCATCCATAAAGTCACACAATCCAGTGGCAACTGCATTTATTAAGTCATGTTTCCCACTGTGCCTTCAAACCACACTCAGCTCTTTAACTGGGGTGACAGACATCAAAGCAGCAACGGAGGCTCAGCGCTAATGCAGGGAAACATTGCTCTCCTACAAATGCAGAAGACATTTAACAGGTACTGCTAGAGCTCAGTTCAACATTTTCAAGTATATCTTTTCCTGTTTTCTGATTTCCCCCCTCCCCTTCCATACATCCTGCACTGCCACTGATCTTCCCAATCACAAGAAAATATGACATCCAAGCCAGGGAAACATGGTGTCTGCAATAATTTATTCTCCTCTCTGCATGAGAATTAAGCCAAGCTGAAGAGTTTCCAACAGCCTCTCTCCTTGCCTAACTTGTCTCTTTCTCCTTGTTTTTTTTCAGACACTGAATTTACAGAAACATCTCAAAAAGCAATGGCTGGAAGGTTCCCAGAGCTGAACCCATTACTGCCAACTGATTGTATTCACCTGAACAGAAGCTATAACATTGATATATGGTGTCAGCAATAAATATGTTAAGAACAAAAAAAAGTGTTGAAGGAAAAGGTTTAACATGGCTTGAAATTTTTTTGCCATCTGTCCACTGTGATAAGGTCATGTCCCTTAGAGCTGGTTGCCTCCACATTACAGTGGCTCTGATTAACATTAAATGAACAGTTTAAGACTGTGGTTGCTGCATACTTGTGATTGTGGTGATTTAAGATTGTTCAAACAAACTCTGCTTTCAACCAAAACATGTTTATGTTGTGGGTCAATGGAGTTAAAAATATGCCTAAGCTTCATCCTAATTAGACAAATAATTTTCAAGTTCTAAGCATCATAACAGACATGCAATTAAAAATATTTTCTCCCCAGAATCACATTTTTTAATTCCATCCTTGCTGAAATGGTTCCTGTCACAGGGGATTATTTACTAGGCTTTTGCTTATCACAAGCAAAATCAAGACATGTTCAAGTATCATTCTTATGATCAAAATAATGAAAACATTTATGGAGTCTTCAATAAGACTTGATTTTAATTCTAAGCAAATAAAATAACTACTTCTACCATCATTTTAACTAACCAGGGTTTTTTTTGGTTGGTTTTTCTAAAATTTCTAGACTCTTTGGCAGGTTTACATACTATTAACTTAAAAAGTTTAAACTCAAATTGCTAAGTCACCAAAAAAAAACAGAGTAGTTTCTTCATATATTCAAGAAGATGATATCAAGTGACATAAAGGACAAATAATACTTTTATTATCTAGATCTTCTATGTACATTTATTCAGCATAAGAATTATGTGTGCATTTGATGCTTTTTCTTGCACTTGATTTTGACCTGTACAGTTCTCTGTATCCTACAAGATATGGAGTATATATACACTTTAAAGCCAATATCAGGCAGGTTTTATTCCTCTTTGTTAAGCTATATTCATTCTTAAGAAATTATTTCCTTCTTGGAAATTACTGGCTTTTCTTATAAAAGCTAGTAAAGTTACAAAATTTTGTGCCTTTGTTCAAGATCATAAGAAATAATCTTGGGAGCTTCAAGAAAACACAACTTTATTCTTCTCTGTGCCCAAATGCAGCACAAAGGGAGATTTATCTGGATGCTAATGATGTCTATTATGTGCTCTAGGAAAGCAACCAGAGAAAGCAAGCTGTTCATTCAGGGACACATTATCACTACTGGCATTCTGACACCTTCGATAAAAAACAGCAGTAACATCACTATAAAATCTTTTTTAAAATCATCAAGTTCCTATCAGCAGTTAGCAGGAGACAGCCATAGGCATTCATCCTACAGGACCTTGCTGGCACTTCTGATTCCCTCTGAGAGGTTTTAATTGAGGTCATCAGGTGCCATGAAATTTAGCATAAATACAGTTCAGAAGAATTCTGTAATTTAAGAATTACAAAGCTAGCAGAATTGACTGGGGCCCTTTCAACCCTGACAGACCTTTGGTTCATTCAGGGTCCTAGCAAAGTTAGACAATAATCTTGCTCTGTAATTGATGGCAAACTCTGTTTCATCCTATATCAGCTCATCAATTAGATATGACTCTTACAATCTTGAGAAAGGCCTGCACGTCTTGAAACTGTGATTCCGACATTTCTTTTTTCTGCCACTACCGCTGTATCTTTAGATTAACTCCTGAACTTTTTCCATCCCAATTTCCCCAGCTGTTAAACAGGAATAATCACATTTTGTCTGTCTATTTATATAATACATTGGTTCTGAGTGCACATCACTTACTGCATTAATTTTCAGTGCTTAGAACAAGCAGGAAGAGATGACACATAAAAGTGGTGGGGACAGGACACCAACGAGCACAGAGTGCGAAATGTAGAGCAATGTTCCCTGCTTGGAGGACTTCAAAGTGAATAAAATGTGAACAAGAGGCAATTGCACACAGGATTGCAGGACAAAATTGCATTCAGATGATGCATACAGCCCTGGATGATGCTAGTGCCAGGTGCTGGGTGAAGTGCTCTTATGAGGTCGTTGTGTTTCAAGTCAGCTTCTGGAGACTGAAAGTTGGTTGAGTCATGACCTAGATCCCAGAATCACAGAATATCCTGAGCTGTAATGGACACACAAGGATCACTCCAGCTCCTGCCCCTGCACAGGACAGCCCTAAAATAAAACTGTTTGCCTGAGGATGTTGTTTAAGTACTTGAGGGTGGTGTTGTGACCACTTCCCTGAGGAGCCTATTCCAGTGCTCAACTACCCTCTGGGAGTAGAACCCTTACCCAATATCCAGCCTAGAGGTAGATGATAACATGGGATAGAAAGCTGATCTCTTGAGACAGTTTTATTTATTAATTCTAAAATTGGAACAATCTTCACCAAAGTGGAAATGCTAATGAAATATTCCCAAAATCATAAACTACTCCAAAGCATCTTGGTAAACTATAATGTTCTAATAGTCTAGCAGCAAATCCTCTGTATACAGAGTTATAAAATTTGTTATGCCTGCAAATGACTGTGGGGGGAATTCCTGTAATTCCCTGGGCTGGGAAGGGAGGACGTGTTTTCCGCTGAAGCTAAGAAACTCTCAACTACAACAAATTATTTTATACATCAAAAACACCCAGCCTTTGTTCCAATACGGAATATTAATAAAGACTAGATTATAACCAGGACTTTGAAGCATAAATTGAGAGACAAGTACTTCAAGTCTGATTTTAATAGGCTAGTTGGTCATCAGCCTGACCTTCCAAAATTACAAGCTGTCAGGATGTAACCTTAAAATGTAACCCAGCCTTTGCAATTTTGAATGCGTTGTGATTCATAAACTCACAGAATGATTTAGACAGGACCTTACAGCTCTTCCAGCTCTAACCCCCTGCCATGGGCAGGGACATCTTTCAGTATCCCAAGTTCCAAGCCCTGTCCTTCGTGGCCTTGGACACTTCCAAGGATGGGGCAGCCACAACTTTCCTGAGCAAACTATGCAAAGGTCTCAGATTCAACTCAGTCCATAACTGATTTTAAAAGATCTTTCACTTCTCCAAATTGGGGGTATGAAAACAGCAAAGCAGGACTGAAGCTGTGTTTTCAGCATCAGAGCTAAGTAGAAACATCACAAAACCCATCACTGTTTTTACACTACACTGGCAATTAAAGAAGTATGTTGAAGCATTGAAACCATGCACGTAATTTTACTTCAAAAATGCAAAAGTGTAATTTTCTTAGAATCTCATTCCAGATTAACATCAAGCTGTATGCATTTTGCAACCTTCTTCCCCTCTCTTTTCCTGAAAACAAAAATCCAAATCATGTGTTTCAGAGCTGCTACTTCACTGAGCAAATGCTGTCACTTCACAGCAGGCCCTGATATTGTGATACACATAACTCTGTATCCTTACCTACAACTGACACTATTCACTGGTTTTCCACTTCTGAATCCAGCTCTTCTCTGTAAAAAGGTTAATCTCTTACTCATTCAGAAATGATGTTTGCAAAAATTATGGAGGTCTTCTCGGCCCATTGGTAACTCTCATGCAGGTGTGGAAATCAGGACCTGCAAGTTACGCAGGCCTACAAGGCTTGCAGCTTTCCACAGAGCACAATTCTTAATGAATCCTGTAACCAGGCCTGCCTCATAGTTTTTAAGACTTTAATAAGGAATATTACCACAACATTACTGTGCTAAGCACAGTTGTTGAATTTCATGAGGAATATATCACTTGTGTTATTTAACTTTTTACATGCCTTTCAAATTTCCGAAGCACAATGATTCTAGTGTTGGACTGGGTCTGATTTTATTTCATGAAGTCTCATGGTCCGATCTCACAAACTCACCATGGAATTGAATAGAAAACTCTTGCAAAAGATGAAAACTCATGTGAATTCCAGATAAAAGATTTCTGTCCAGCCAGCACTTTCAGTTCAGTGAAAAGCAAAGGAGCTGCTAAAGCTGCTAAAACTGTGTGAATCTCCAGGTGAAGCTTTGGGAAGTTACAGAGTTTTGGTGCTCCCACTTTCACAAAACTGAAGGGAGGCTGTCACACTGCCTGCTCCCTGGCAGAAGGATTTCCTGACAAGCTCTGCTTGTGATAGCAGTGAGAAACCCCAGACTGAGGGGCTTATTGTCAGCATTAAGTGCGGTCTTAAAATAAGGTGCAAACACAAGGCTCTGCTCTTGAGGTCCCTCTCCAGGTATCACTGTTTTCTCTCTGTGGTGTAGTGATTTACAGCCTGGGTAGCACCCTGCACAAGGCAGCAGGGAGGGGGGACAGAGTCAAGACCTTTGCACCTCACACCCGTAAGGGATTGTGAGAGTGATGTGACACCTCTCCTCTCTGCCAGGGACAGGAAATCTGTGTAAAAACCCAGCCCTTAAAGAATGATTCACCCAGGTGAGTACTGATGCACACAGAAGCTGGTTAAATTCTCTCTCCTGTCGTTACATTTTTCTGAGGATATTGCCCTGGCACAGTTATTCACATGCAGATCCCCCTGAGTGCACAGGCATTTATCTTTCAATCATAAATTCACTTGGTGTTGTGGCTTTCCCCTAGTGAACTTCTACAGTCCATTGCAGCACATTTCTTTGAGAATGGCTTTATTTCTGGCTGTATTTGTAAAAGAAAAGAAAATAGTTTTGCTCAGTATCTGGCTGTTAATTTTTTTCACCCTAAAGTTCTGAAAAAATTATCTTGCTTTTTTACATCTCCCTCCTGTCAAATAAGTGAAAATATTCTTTTACTTGAAAAAAAGACAACAGAAGAGGCCTGCCTTCTACCAATAACTTATGAAGACATCTGAAATAAGTTTTGTGAGCTGAGATCACTATTTTAAAGGTTCAATCTCAAATTAATAGTCAAAAAGTGATAAATTACTTTTTTTCTTGGAGGTTTTTTTTTTTAATTTCAAAATATTCTTCATGTTATGAGAAGTAAAATTTATGTCACAACAGTTTATCTTTTAATATTACTAAGCTGAATTCCCTGCCCACCCTTCTTAATGATAGAGGAGAATTTACTCTCAGAAAAGCAGGTTGAAAACATCTCTAAAACCTCTTATCCACAAAGTTATCCATGCTTTAAAAGAAGGATTAAAATACACATGTACTCACAAACATATATATATATATATATATATATATACACACACACATATGTATATATGTATGTACGTATGCATGCATATATAAAATGCCCTTAAAAAAGGAGATCTCTCTGTATGGTCTTATTTCCTTTCTTGCCATCAATATCAGCCATACTGAACTAATTAACACCTCTCTTCCATGCAGCCCTAAAAAAACTCCCTTAGTTTATATAAACTGCATCCCTTCCTGCCACAGAATTCATCAGATTCTGAATTTGGGGCCTGGGAATTCACAGGAGTAGGCACAAACCTGGTGTGGGTGTTCTTGCTCTACACAGGGTCTAAAAGGAGGAAAGAGCCCATCAATACTGTAAATGAAGTTTATTTACCCAGATCCAAGCACTCAGAGAAGCCTTCCTCTGGAATAAATAACAAATTTATATTAAATTGCCATCTATCTGCAAGATGCCAATAAATGGAATGGGAACATACTATTGCACAGCACAATAAAAATAAATACTATTCAATATGCAATATATCAGAAGAGATAATTACACATACCCCCAAGGCAAGCAGGATTTAGCAAAAAGACTGTTTGATACTATTCATAGCATTGCTTGATGGGCTCTTTGGAATTGCCATAAATCCTCTGTTTTCCTGGCAGATGGAAATAAAGCCAAAGTGATGCATCAGTTAGCCTCAAAATAAGTCCACTGATATTCAGCAAAAATGTGAGATAACGACCCAAAATTCTATATTCACCAGGGAAATTCAGTGCACTCTGTGCTTAATTTTCAATGCTTAGTTATGTAGTCTTCCTTGTGCTATCTGCAGCCATTGTTAGTCTGACATGATGAATTGCCTCCTCGGGTCTCAGCAAGGATAATTATTCTCTGAGCAGCTCACACAGCCGCCCTCGTCGCACACAGAGAGAATGCAAAAGTCAGGAGAGTTTGGCAAAATAGAAAATAAAAAAAAAAAAAAGAAAAAAGAAAAAAGAAAAGAAAGATACAAAGCTAAAAAGAGAAACAACAAAAACTTCAAACTGCTTAAGTTCAGCAGGTGATTGAAGTCCAGTGAAGCCGATAAACCCAGCAGGGCTGGAACTAGATGATCTTTAAAGATACTTTCCAATCCAATCCAAACCATTTACACATAAAGTAAATGCTCCCCCCGCCCCCACCCCTGCTTTATGACAGCAGTTACAGGATATTTGACTACAGTCTCACCTCCACTTCTCCCAGAAGCATGAATTTGACATTTTAAATTCTTCATGGCAGAGGCTGAGAACATGATCACCTTACAGGCTAGTTAGAGGGCTTGCTCTTCTCTGCTCCCCAAAGCAGGGATGGCATTTTGGCACAACATTTTGTCCTGACTGAATCATAACATACCCAGGAGCACTTGTACATAGCACTATACACTTATATTTTGCAAGTCTAGTAAATTTTTCATCAACATTCTAAAAAGAATCTAAAACTTGTTTCTTCAATAAACTATGCTATTTGTGAATCTGTGTTCATAAAAGTTCCTATTGAACTTGGCCAGACTTAGACTGTCAAATTGGTAAATTGTATTAATTGGGAATTTGTGATCATGAATGTGACCAGAATAACAGTGCAAGCCACACTATTGCTGCATCTAGGATTTATTGCACATAACAAGACTTGAAGTACAGAATTGTGTCTAATCAGAAATTAAACCCAGCCACACCCAACCCTTCTAATCTTGGAGAACCAGCTGGAAAGCAAAGGAGTTTATTTTTTTCCAGATTTCTATGCTCTTAACACAGGAACATCTTATCGGGATACACAGTAGCAGCAGTACAAGGAGAAAATCTCACTCTCTGTTCACCTTGTTGTCAGATGAAATGGGTTCCCTTCCTCAGCCAAGCCATCTGAGGGGCAGTGCTGATGTTCACAGCATGGAGGAGATGAACTTGAAGCCTGCTTGAGAGAAGGAGTGAAAAGGAGAAAAGCCAGCAAGGGCAGGGAGAGATAACACCAATGTTATTGATTTTTTTTGTGTGAAAACTGTTCAGATATTGTGATAGGATGGTAATGTAAAAAAACCTGCACAGATACATTAGAACAGATTGATTTTTCACTTTTATTTTCTTTAAATACATCAGTGAGTTTTAAGCAGTCAAAAAATACATAGAAACTCTCCAGTTAGTCAGCTCCTGAATTTCTGAGCACCAGTATGTACCAAATGTCCCCCCTTGCCTCCGTTAATTAGCATCTTCATTAATTACTGTACTATAGTTCACCGAGAACCTCTGACAGTGGAATTGGCCCCATTTACAAAATACCATTTTACCCCTGATAAGAAGCTCAGCCTAAGAACTTACATATGTACAGGATATGGGCAACAAGAAGTTGGGAGTAATGATGGATCTTATCTCCAGCACCAGGGGGAAGGAGCCCTAGAAAGGCTAAGTGCTTTTCTCAGCCTGTGGAAGCACTGAGACCAAAACACCTCAACATCTTCCCCTTTTCCAAGGGCTGACTGGAAGGGATGGAGATATGCACACTAGAGACCTGGAAGGCACAGGGCTTGGCTTGTGAAAGAATTTTGTTGATTACTTTGGTTATTTTGCCATGCTGAGAGAGAGTTGGATCCCTGGAACCTTTGAGAGTTTGAAGCCAAGGTTACAAACCCTCTCTTTCCTGGAGGGCAAGCAGAAAATGGGATTCAGTCAATAATAAGTTATCAGCTGAAACCTTGTTTTGCAGAGTAAATGATCTACAGACCCATCTATTTAGAAATCTGCAGGAATCTTTGCTCTTCAAAATGCTTTAGGCTAAAAGCAAACATCCTAAGCCTGTCCCTTCGCATGCCTCCGCTCACAACCTCCTCACAGTCATTTTTAGAGAAGTCCTTTGTGTTTTCCTTTGTATTTTTCTTCATTTACTTAAACTTTTGACAAGTCTGTGCTTTCAGTAACCACATGGCAGCTGCATCATAATTGTTTGGAATAAATATAATGCAAACAGTTGCTGTGTTGTTTTCCTGCATGCTATATAAAACTGGAACATTTACAAAACACCTAAAATAGCTAATTCTTTGTAAGGAGTTGTGAAAGATAATGATGCCAAAGAAATAATGTGTGCTTGCCCTGGCCTACACATTTATACTACCAAAATATTGATAACAACAATTTTGGCAGAGTGAAGTCCCCAATAACTGCCTTTTAAATTGCGTAAATGGGCCAGGATTAAATATTCACGTTTTGCACACTGTATGTAGAGCAGAGTAATAGAAAATATACAAATTATTCAAAGACATGTTGATACTTTACCATCTATGAATGGTAAATTATGGTAAATTATGAAGAGCCATTTATGTTCTTCAGGCTTTTCTTCTTGTTGTATGGTTTGGTTTGTGTTGTTTGGGGTTTTTATCCATGGAAACATATTCTCTATTTCTTTTCAGTTCACAGAGCCTTCCTGTCTTTCTGTTGTCTTCAGGAGATCAGGCTGTTCAGAGGTCTATTAATCTAACACTTGTTTTGATGTCCTTTCCTTATTTTACTCCCATCACCACCCTTACTCTCCTTTAGCATCCACTACAGAAAATACTTTTGTCATAGGCCACTGGAAAATGTGATGATAAGTATTTGATTACTGACTTCTCTCTAGCAATAATGCATTTAGTGTGAAGTATTTATTAGAAGGAAATGAAAGATTCAGGCTTTTTGAGGAACGGTAGCCAGCTTTCAAGATTAACTGACAAGAAAATATATTGCACGCTACTAATGGGCGATGTGTCCCATACTGCTGCTATCGAAGCTGCCACACAAAATAATGAAATATTCTACAAAACATATCTACAAGGTAATTTATACAGAACCAACACTTGTCATACTGTTGGAAGTGAGTGACCTATGCTGTTCTGCTTTGCTCCACAACCTCATTAGTTATGGTGGCTGTGGGTAGCTCTATGGACAGGTGTCCTGGGACCTGCTGATGGAGAGGAGAGGGGTCATAAAGCCAGACCCATGCTGACTGCTGTCTAAGGCTATTGCAGGGCACATATTTAAGGTCCCTGTGAAAGTTCCTATAGAGAATTGCCATAGTTAACACACAAGCCCTGTTCCTATGGCTGCCCCAACCAGGATGTGAAGGGGAATGACCTGTGCTACATCTCACAGGCTGAGTAGCTCCCTGCCTGCAGAGTCAGTGCAGGACAAACCCAGAGCTACATAAACTCCTGGGATTTGAGAGTGTATTGCTCCCCTTCCCCTTCCCTGAACTGAATGGTTACCCCATGCCCCTCTCTACATCCTCATTTCCATGTCAATGCTAGCCTGAAAATGGCTCACTCCAGCAGAACAAAGGAACCTGTCACTGTCACAGAAGAATTTTCTCACTCCCTTTTTCCCTCTGTTTGATGTTGAATGGCAAAAGGAGGATATGATAAGCTGAGGACAGGGATAGGAAACTAACCTTATGGCAGTTACTATGTCACTTCACAGGGGACAGTGTACATCACCGACTGCCACCAACAGTCAACATCTAAGCACTAAGCAGGAAATTTCTAAATCTAATTCTAGCTTCTCTGTTACTCTCCATTTGTTTATCTTTCCTAGTGCTCATCGTCTCCAAAAGCATGCTGGTTATCAGTGCCTTGGGACCAAAGGGCATGAAAATAACGAAAATTTACCAGGAAGAGGGCTTTGATGAAATGGAAATAAAATCAAGTCCAAATCACCTTTAATCTATCATTAAAGGTGTACAGAATTAAATTTAGAGATTATGGAAACACTCATGAGAGCGTACTGGACTGAACAATTGCTATAAATGAAACCCTCTCTTTCTTCTTTTAGCACATTGGCAAACAACCTGAGAAAGAAAAATGCAGTACTGATCAAAGTACATGTGTAACTAATTACCTGATTTTACATCCTTCCTCCCCTCTGTGCAGGCATTAATGATGAACATGAAATACAGGAGTGAGAGCAGATCAAAAGAACATTACCTGAATGTGCATGAATCTCTTATATCCCCCCCTTTCCTCCCAAGACTACACTTCTCATCTCTCTTCTGATTTTAGATGCTATTTCACATCTGTTATTCTTTTTCGTCTGCTTTTTGTTTGACAGGACTGCATTGCACATATTGGGGACATGAACCAATGATTATTTCAGTGTGACACATTCACTTGATTTTAGCTACCCAAGCTTGCAAAATTTGACCAGCAAGTCTAAATTTGATTCAAAATGAGGACGAAGTTTTCTGTTAGATTGCAATTCAAGACCTCTATCTCAGTTTGAATCTGGCAGCCTCGTGAGCCTAGGAGATATTGGAATGACTTTCTGATCCTGTGTGGGTTTTTTTCTTCCCTTTGTGCAAGCAGCAGAACTCTCATGAGAATATCCATCTTTATGACAATGTCTCTATCTCTTCCTGTAACGCTGTTAAAGAATGACTTTTCTTGTGGGATTTCAGCTTCCTTCAAACTGTAATCAACAACCTACTTCCCCCATCAAAACCCCACATCAAGCACACAATAGGAAAAAGCATGTGGTGCATACTCCTTAACTTCATGATGGAAATAGTACAAAATCTGTAATGCTGCCTAACATCAGCATGTGCTCACACAGTTTATTTCACTTTCTCTTGGTATTCTGCCTCCTTGGTAGATCAGTCAGTGTTTTAGGCAGCATATTATCCACAGGGTACACGCCAAGGACCACTCAGCTAAGCGTTTAAAGCACTTGCTCAGTCTGAAAGACCCTGAAATCCTCTTTTCCAGGCACACTGAACCAAGTTCCCCACTCATTTTTTCAGTTTATACAGCTTAATTTCCAGAACCTTCCTATTGCTTCTACTGTTGTGTGGAATTAGCTTTTACGAGCACAAATCTGTGCTTTGGTTCCTGCACAGAGCCTCTTTGTTTCTGTTAATATCAGCACAATTGCTCTAATACATTTGTTTTTACCACAGAACCTCCCTGCAACAGAAGACCCTGGTTGTGTTGAGTCTATTAACTAAGAATAACTGTTGATGAAATTACATCCTCAAGGCCTCTTTCATTAGTTTCTTTTGAACTTCTGAATGCTTTCCCAGGCATTTGATTGCTTTTAGACTGGCACTTCCTAACAAGGC